>NW_026585504.1:18159038-18276719 GCF_907164565.1 Psammomys obesus
TCTCTCTCTCTCTCTCTCTCTCTCTCTCTCTCTCTCTCTCTCTCTCTTTCTCTCTTTCTCCTGTCTTTAATACGTAAGAAAACGACTTGTAGAGCCGGTCTGCCTCTCAGACTTGACTGCTTGACTGACCTGCTTGAAGCGAGTGTATATCGGATCCTGTTATCCAAATGTGTAAGTGTGCATTAGTACATAATGTTAGACTCGTGTTCATGTCTGACCCCATTTTATCAGCCTTATTTTTTGTCGTTGTTTGTTTCCCATACTTATTTTCTGTAGGTTACATATTCTTGTAAGCGGCCCTGAATTCCTTTCTAGGACAACACGACGCACAAACATTAGGAACTTGGTGAGATATATAGCAGAAGGAGCTCCTAACGTCCAGAACGTCGTGGCTGGGACGATCATGGGAGGTGACAGCGATAAGGAGGGTGTTATTAGGCCAGTTCAGCGGGGACTTAGAGGCGCCAGGCAGATGTCAGCCTGGGCCAGCTCTCCTCTCTGTTTACTGGCTTGGAGACCCGGTGTTCTCTAAGGCTTCAGCAGTGACCGGTTTTGTTTTTGTTTTTGTTTTTGTTTTTTTGCATTTGGAGGGGTGGCTTAAAGAGTCGTTAACGTGTGGGAAACACGTATGTCAGCGCTGGGATCGGCTGCTGTGACCAGCGCTGTGTCTCAGACAAGTGGCAGGTAGGTCTGGCGGCCAGGTCCGCTGGCACGCTGACTTGGTGAGAGAGCCCCTCCCCCAGGCGTCCACTCCAAGTTGGCACCTCTGGTCTCTCACACCCACAGGCTCCAGGCAGCTGCTCCTTGGCCAAAACGGATCACACCTCTGGAGCTCACCTCCACACCCACCTCCTCCCCCTCCGGGGTGCAGGGAACACGTGCATGTCCCTGTCCCCTTTTGTCAAAATGTGCCCAAGAGAACTAAGTCCGCGGGAGTAAACACCCCCCCCCCGACATACAAGACAGTCCTGCCAACCGGGAAGGGGTCTCAGCAGAGCCCCGGTGGCCTCGGGTGGAGGCAACTCTCCTGCAAGGCTCTAGCTGGGTCCATTTCAGGACAGCCCCCCCCCCCGCCCCCGCTGCACCCCTCGGATCTAACCCTGGGGTTGGCAGGCCGGGTGGGGGGGGGGTGAAGGGAGAAGCGAGGGCGGGCGTAGGCCCTTGGGGCGCTACCGAGTAATGGGGGCAGGATTCGAAGAAGCGCTGGAGGCGCCCCACGTTTCCTCCAGCCCGATGATAACATCAGCGCCTGTCAGGTGGTTGGTGAGAGAGCGGGTGCGCGCGCGCGCGCGCGGGGGCGAGCGCGGGGAGCGCGCTGGCACAAACTTTGCGCCTGCGGGTGCGCCCGGGTCGCCTCGCCGGGGCTCCGAGAGTGGCCGGAGCCACCGGGGTGCGAAGGCCGGCGACGGCCGAGGGATGCGCCGCATCCCGCGGAGCCGGTCCCGCCGCTCCAGGTGAGACGGCTCCCGGAGCGCAGCGAGCCGCGGCCATGGGCACCCTGGGCAAGGCAAGAGAGGCTCCGCGGTGAGTAGCTGCGGCTCCTCCGGGCGGGGAGGGGGGCGGCGGGGAGGACGCACTTTCCTGGGGAGGATAGCTAGCCGAGCGGGGTCCCCCCGCTATCCTCTCCCAGAGGATAAGACGCGGGATCGGACGACCAGGACACCTCCCTCGGAGGAGAGTTCCTTTCAGGGGTGGGCCGTGACCGGGGACCCGGCAGCCGGGTCAAGACTGACGTCGGGGGAGAAAGGGCGTGAAGGAGACACCCTCCCCGGAATCCAGGACATCGGGCGAGAAGGGAGGACCGAGTCCTGGCTGCTGGGGTGGGGAGGTCACGGGTCGCCTGGCAAGATCTGGAGGAGCCTGAGCCCTAGCCTGTCTCCTGCCCAGAGTCCCACAGGAGTCGACCTCCCTGGATGCCCTTTGTCGGGGCACCCCCAGGAACTCCCACCCGAATACTTTCCGCGCCCCTGGCACCTGCTGCGGGCGCGGGTCTCGGGCAGCGCCACCTGGCGGTCTCTCCAGGCCTTTCAGAGCCATGGCTGCAAGCCGAGCTGGCAGTGTTTGGCTGCCTTTGAGGAGGAAGAAAGGAAAAGCTAAAAAAAAAAAAAAAAAAAAAAAAAAAAAAAAAAAAAAAAAAAAAAACAGAAAAAGTTTTCAAATCAGTGGTCTGTGAGCCTTCGCTCCTCTCCTCCCCCCATATTTTAGAGAGATGTTTGGGAGAATCTTGGATGGCCGAAGGTGAAGGAAGAGTTGCTATAAACACTCGGGCTCTTAGCAGCAGTAAGGGGCCTTAGTGGGTCAAGAAGTTTAGCGTTTGTGCTCAAAACACCAAAACCCGGCAACTGCCTGGACAGCGCTTCGCCTTGGTTAGGACGCAGCCGGTTGTACCGTTCACAACGCCGTTCACGTGGACTCAGATATGACCGATCCGAGTAACTATGCCCACTCTAATTCCCTGCAGTGCCATGCCATCCCCTGCGCGTCCTCCACGTTACTTTATGCCATACTGCTGTGCATCAGCCCACTGAATTAACTGTGTATTGTGGGCGGCGTGGGGCAGGACTGGGAGGTGCCTTTCCTTCTAAGCAAACTATGAGATGTCCTGTCTCTCCTTTCTTTCCTTCTTTGCCCTGGGAATACCTGGAGACTAAGTCCCTCGACCCCCCACCAAATCAGGTTACTCTTCTTTGAAACTTCCCTTCGCAGGCTCTTGGGGAGGGGGGAGAGGGAAGGCAGAAGCCGAGAAAACATCTTGAAGTTAATGCGTTTCCTTCGAGATTTTGTTGTTGTTTTGTTTTATTTAATTCACACTTTAAACTGGAAACGTGTGGCTACTGCCCTTTAAAATATGACTTTGTAGAATTGGTGGCTGTTTATTCTTTGGATGGTTAAGGCACTCTCCAAACTTCCTATAATAAAGCACTGTATAAATCTTTATCTGCAACCATCCCACCAGGAGGTGGGGGAGAGGGAGGAGGAGGGGACAGGGATCAGTGAAGGTACTTGCCTGGCATGTGCCAACCCTGGATTTGGTCCCCAGTATCATAAAAGACAAAATTAAGGTATTTCTTTTAGATGCATCCTGGTGAGGTGGTAGGCCTGTTCATTTTTTAGCCTGGTATGATGAGGCATGCTTGCAACCCCAGCACCCAGAAGGCTGATGGAGAGTTTTGGGCCACTCTGGGCTACATAGTCAGACCCTGTGGCCAGACCTACCTCTGCTGCATATCTGTAGATATTTGGGAAGAGACTGCCGAGAGACTAGCCATCTCTTGGGTCCCAAGGACCATTCCAGGGATCTTCTGAACAAGTAAGAGCTGAGATGTTGTCTCTACACTACCCACCATCTTTCTAAAGTGCCTGCACCTGATTTTTGTTGTACATTGAATAAACCCTTTCAGTCTCTTAACAATCTGCTCACCACTTCTGGTGTGGTGATAAATACACAGTCTCACGGTTTAAAATTAAAAAAAAAAAAAAAAAAGCCTGTTAGATGCTTAGAGCCAGAAGGGCTGAACAGCCTCTCAGCATGTTTAGGATTCAGTTTCTGTATCACACGGTAGCCTCTTTCTGGACTGAAGCCTGACACGATGCAAATCCCAGCACAGTGTCTTTGGAGCATGGAATGTCACTTAGCGAGGGCTGTTGCTGTTTTCAAGTTGTTGTTTTGTTCTCAGACACTGCTCTGACTCTCTTGGGGCCTGGATAAAAAATGATGGCCGAGAGTTTGATGGAGTTCTGCAGCACCAACCTGATCCCTTGGGAGTTACTGGCTTGGGTTAGCACGTTCGCAGTCAGCAGGATGACGGGGCTCCATTGGTCCCACCTCAGTTTGGGACAGAGCCCCATAGGCTGATGCTTTGAGGTGGTAACAGAGCAGGAAGGGGCCAGGGTGTCCGCCCTGGAGTCTGGCTGTGCGGTGTGGCCCATGTTCAGAGTAGAGTTTTGCGAGGGCTGATTTCTCCACACCTAGGTGGGCCAGGGTGGTTGTTTTGTTTGTTTTTGGTTTTGTTTTGTTTTGTTTGTTTTAACTAAGGATACGGTTGGCCCCTTCTGAGTGAGATTTTCACCTTGTCGAGAAAGCTCGTCCACCCAGTTTCCTTCCGCTAAGAACATCATGCCTCTCGCCCTTGACTCTTGCGACACTCAACCTAGAAGCTATGTGGTTATTACACTCATTGTCTTGGTCAGACTCTCCTGCTAGAGCTTTTTGTTTTAAGGAGCTCCCAGGTGCTTTTATACAAGAAGAACTAACATGCAACGCTCATATTGTATCGTTTACAGAGTATGTTTCAAGGCTATCTCACATGGTCTCCCCGGCCTACTGCAATGTCTTTCTCATGGAATAAGTACGTGATTAATTGATGCTGGTTTATGCTTAATGTGTTATCATTCTAGGGTGTTTTAAACGTTTCTTCTTTGACCGTGAGCTAGAAATGAGTAAAAGGTTCAACAGGAAGTTGAACTAAGTAAATGCCAAAAAAAAAAAAAAAAAAAAAAAGGTTATCGGCAAAAGCGCCTATCATGCCTATCATTATTGAACCTTCGAAGAGTACAGATGTGGGTCACTGTTTTTCAGTAAATAGAAAAATAAAACATAGCATATACAACACTTTGCAGAGTGACTTGTGTCAACTAGTCTATGCCCAATAAAGCTAAAGATGAGTAGCTGAAGATCTACCAGATTCCGAAGCCAATTTTTACATCCAACCAGTTATTTTATGCTCAGCTGTAGAACAGGCAGCTCAGCACAAATTCAATCCCTCCCCCCAGTTTCTCTTCATTAAGGATCCCTGTAAAGACCTGATGGAATAATGTTTACTGCTCTAAGTGGTGCATAGTGGTTACTTGCGTTATCAAAAATGAAACTGTTTATTAAAACCAACCAAGATTTGTAAGAAAGGAAGAGATGGCTGAAAAGTCTAAATGCCACCCCCACTCTCTCCCCAGCCTCAAGGTTTTGAGTTCCTCAAGGTTCTTAAAACTGTTTCAGAGGGCCCCTGCCCTTTGGTACCTTAGGCATTGCTTAAATGAATGAAACTAGCCAAAAATGAGACCAACTGAAACCAGTCCTTCAGACCCCAAGTCAGCTAGAAGCTAAGGGCCACCAAGATACAGACTTCCCTCTGCCTCTCCCCTTCTGGAAGAGAGCAGGCAGCATAGAGCAGTTCTGACACCAGTGGGGAGAAGGCGATTGCTGCCCTGGAATCTCACCTTGCCATTTGCTGAGGAGATGTCTCTTTAACAGCCAACCAGTCCGTTCAGTGCTTTTGCCAAGTGGGAGGGGTATGCCTTCTACCAGCCCAGCTTCAGGGACTCACTGTCCTATCTCCTCTTCCCTCTGTCTTCAGAGCCTGGAGCTGCCAGCGAGACCCCCAGCTTCTCTGCCTATCCTTACTTGAGTCTCTCTCTCTCCCTCAGGAAACCTTGCCATGGCTCCAGAGCTGGCCCCAAAGCAAGACTAGAGGCCAAATCAACCAACAACCCTCTCCCCACCCAGCCCAGCTTGGCCCAGATTACCCAGTTCCGAATGATGGTGTCCCTGGGACATTTGGCCAAAGGAGCCAGCCTGGACGATCTTATTGACAGCTGCATTCAATCTTTTGGTGAGTCGGGTAACAGCCCACATACATAGAGATTACTTCGTTATTGTTTTGTTCTTTGCCTTAAAAAGTGTCTTATACAAGAGCAACCTAGATTGTGTTTTGGCTTTAAAAATAGCTTTTAAGCCTTTGAAATGTTGAAGACAGTCTGCAGCGCTTATGGCACATGACTATGTGGGTGGAATAGGTCGTGATGAGAGGTGCAATTTGAAGTGAGAGAAGTTACTGAGCGGAGTTGGCATTTTTCTTTGGCATGGAGGTTTTTCTCATGGTGGGAGATACCAAAAAAAATGCTATTGGACTGGTAATAAATTTTCTGTTCTTTAGTTCTTGGGGTAGAAAAAAAATAAGTCTGTCTCACACTGTCAAGAAGAGTTTGAAAACATTTAGGTCATTTGAACAAATAAGGTCTCGGTAATTCCCCCTTACAATCTGGAGCTTTGCTTTGTGTTTGTGACTAGGAGGTCATGTGCTGCAGGTCGGTGGGGGAGGGGAACTGTCAAGGGGCTAGGAACTGAGCGTGTGGGCACCTGGTGCATGGCCCAGGTGCTGCCCTCTCTCAGAGCACGTAGAGCTGCGCTGTCAAAACATGCAATGCCCTGAAAAGATTTCTTTTCAATTAAGCATTTTCCTTTGATGACCGCTTGTGAAATGGTGATCGGAAAGTAATAAATATTGGGTTGGCTTCAAAAAGGGCAGAATTAAAACTGATGGATCTCAGTGCAAACTATTAAACTCGGAGATTTTCAGCACTCCTTTCTCTCTGTCCCTCTTTCTGTGTTCTTGCATCTCCCACTGGGAAGGAGATGAGCTCTGAAGCAGCAGCCCACCCCAGCCTGGGCCTCCTGGAGAGCAGAGGAGAGGTGTGCTCTGCTCTCAGAGGTGGGGATGGTTAGTTAGTGTTTAGGGCTTTTTCATCTGGACCTTCTTTAGAGTCTTGGGGAAGACTCTGCACTTTGGGGAGATTCATTTCATTTCATGCAACTGTCTCAATTTTGGTTTAAAGCAGTGTTCCTGAAACATTCTTGCACAAACACTCATGTGTAGATTTTTTTTTCCAGTAATGCAGATGGCTGGGTCCCACCCCCAGAGTTTCTGCTTGAGTAGGTCTGGCCAGGGTGGGGTCCAGTAATTTGCATTTCTAACAAGGTTGCAGGTGAGGCCAAGGCAGCTGCTCCCAGAACCCCCTCGCTTTGAGAATCGCTACTTTAAAGTACTCGAGACTTGAAAGTTCTAAAGCAACACAGACTTGAAAGTACTGTAGTCTTACATTTGAAACGAAGAGAGCGGGGTGTGGAAGTCAAGACAAGGCCTTGAGGGCAATCTCCCCCCCACCCCAGACAAAGAAAAGGCCATTCATCCTGTTCCCCAATTTATCCTCACCTGAAAGATGGATTCCATACACATATTCTCCAGCTAAGCTACATCTTCAGCCCCAGACTGAATAACTTTGTGATTCAAAATCATCTTAATACACTCAGGGAGGCAGCTCAAAGCTGGTGGGCATCAGTGGCAACAGGGTGGCGATTAGTTCTGTTGGATAAGCTACAAATGTCCCTCTCCTTGGCTGCTAGTTGTGTTTACTAGACCTTCAGGGAGCACAATATAACTATTGCATGAACAAGGACCTTCATTCTCTGCTTCACCATGAAGAACACTGGGACCGTAAATGTATCGATCATGTCATCTTTCTTCTTTTTTTTTTACCACTCAACGACCTGATGAGTTCAAGACTGTTTTCTTAGCCTTTGAATAGTTGAGGCTTCAACCTCAAAAATTCACAGCCGATTCTGTTATCCTTTCCAAAAACATCCACTCCATACCCCACTCCCCTAACCCATCCCACAAAGGCAATGGTACATTGTTTTCTGAAATATGTTAAGGCGAAAAGTAGTACTTTGAAATGCAATTGATGAGTAAGTCCCACTGAGGCTAAAATCCCTTGGGCCATTACCAAGAAGGATTTATTAAGTCCCTAATTATACCCGACCCCACAGTAGATGTCACCTAAGAAAAATGACAGTGACCAAGTACCTGTTTCATTAGCACTATAGCACCTGTGAAATACCCTGTTAAGGAACACACACACACATACAGGCACACACACACAAATGAAGGTGTTCAAGAACAATGTCCTGGGTAGAGTTTGAACAAGCTCTTACTGATAAGGACCAGACACCACCTCACAGCCCCTGGGCCCTGGGCATCCTGTGGACAAAACCCCAGGCTTTCAGTATTATATATTACAGAATTTCCTATCTCAGAGTTTACTCAAAAGACACAAGACAGCAAAAGCCCATGTCCGCAGGAGAGAATTAGAGGGCGTGCCTTTGTGAGTCTTCCTTCTCTTGGCTACCTGCTGTGGGAGGAGCTTCCCACTGAACTGTGAGAAGCTGCTTTGGAGATAAGGACAACTACTCATTCCTTTCTTTACTTTCTCCTTCCTCCTCACCTCACCTTTGTGCTGAGGCCCTGTGTTTCTTCACCCAGGCTGTATATGGCTGTCCAGGGCAGCAGCCCCTAAACAATGGGGCTATTGTCATATACATTTTAATTAGTTAAAATGAAATCAAGTACGAAGTTTACTTCTGATACCTCACTAGCCAGCCTTCAAGGGCCCAGTGGCCTCAGGTGGTGACTGCTACTGGACAGAGTAAACAGACAATGTCCACAGTCACAGAAAGTCTGACTAACGGTGCGGCAGAGGGAAGATGGCTGACCTGCTGGATTTTTCTGGAAACTGGGGTTGCGTTCATGTCTCGCGTATACCCAAAGGATAATCTAAATACTGTTTAAAAGCTCCTGGGCATTGCATACTGAGAGCTGTCTCCTGAGCATTATTAAGTAACAGTTGTCTATCCCTTCCTGCAACTGTTCTTGGAGGAAGGCTGGATTACAGTGCTTTTAAGGATGCACAGGCAAATGATGGTACTTGGAAGGCTGGCAGCACCCTTCCCGGTGTCAGAAGGTTACAGATACGTGATTAGAAACACCAACTGTCCAGTAAGTTCCTTTGCTTTAACCCTGCATCAGCCCACACCAGAGGGCACGCTGCGGATCCCGTGCACGGCTGCGAGTCAATCCCTTCCCACATTGAGCATAATGCGGTCATCATCACAGCCAGGTACCTTTATGTCAGATGGATGTGAACCACACCATCTGATACAGAGGTTAAGGGCCCATGAGATCACCTAAGCTTTTCATTTCTTTTTCACTTTGCAAGAGGGCTGCCAGCGTTGGGGCCAAGTGGAAAAATCAAATACCGCAGTTCACAAAGTTCTTTCCTGTCTCCTTTCTATGCGGGACATCTTCTGATAGCATCAGGAAACAGCTGCACACGTACCCCAGAAAGAACCCTAGCAAGCATCTCCCCACCATGTCCAGATCAGGCTGTCAGGGCCGAGGACAGTGCATCAGAGGGGCCTATGTTTTATAGGGTGTTATCGGGTTTTTGGTTTTTGTTTTTTGTTTTTTTACTGTTCCATATGTTTTGATTTTCCTTTTCTATTCAAAACAACCCCAAAATAGGTCAGGTATTATTATCTCCATTGGATGAACAGGAAAAAAAGTGGGGCATGTGAGATCTGAAACAACACACCTTGTACCCACAATCTAAATAGAAAACATGATGTCTTTTCCTTCTGCATCTGCACCCAGTAGCCATTTGTACCCTGAGCTGGGACAGGGCCGGGTCTCTTTCCAAGACAGGCCTCATATTCTCAGGAGAGACTTGGCCATGCCCAGGGTAGGCCTGCCTCCTGTTCTTGCCAGCCTGCAGGCCTGGCCTCCCCCATTGAGAGACCACATTCCACTCAGGGCAAGAAATAGTCACAGACGCCATCTATATGTCATCAGATGTCCAACCGAAATTAATTCCTGAGTCAAACTTATATTCGTAAATGACCACGTGTGTGCACTGTACTAATGTTCCCCAATCTGGGAAGACCCTGGGACTACTAAGTACATTTCCTGTCCTGTGGGCTGGTTGAGTATTTAGTACTTGTCACAGCTAAAACACTATGCCTGCCTTTAGAACCGGAGCCGAGTGAAGGCAAGCACACACATTTTAGAACCGCAGTCCCCTCCACAGCAAAGGCAAAGCTAGGTGCTCCTCGCCACTCCCCAGTGTTAACTCTGAGCACCAAAGTCAAAGTGTATAGGAGACAGGTGCACACCACTCCATGACACAGACAGGTACTTGGAACTATCAAAGGCAAGCACCAAACCACGTATATAAAGTCATATATATATACATATACCTAGTGCTGATAACAGGGCCCGTGTGAAGGCCACAGATGTCCCTGAAGCCTCCTGAGTAGAATTCCTCAGATATACAAGGTTTCTCATGGGGGGAAAAAAAAAAGACAATCCCTAGGGCGCCCTGACCTACCTAAACACCAGGGGGTGACAGGAGTGCCTGACAAGGATGTTTCTAGCTCTCTGGAGAGAACTGGCATCCTTTGGCCAGTGTGTCACTTATGCTAAAGAGCCCTTCACTGTGTCCCTTCTGAACTGCAGGCAGCCGGGGTTCCTGGGACATCAGCCCTCTCATGAGTGTGAGTTATGATGACTCTAGGGCTGGGGAAGGAGATGGCTAAACCCTCTTCACTCCGCACTTTGCAGTGTGACATTATGTGTGGGGGGGGGAGGGAATCAGTCTTTAAAACAATGATAGATAAGAGCCACAGATTCTCAGGAATCCTGGGTACTTTTCTTCAGTAGATGGACCCTGAGAAATGAATCTTACTGCTGACTGAAAGGTGGAGGGATACAGAGTACCTGAGAACTTGTGGATCATGGGCTCAGTGGGGAGCAAGCCTTTACCTGAACTGACCCTGATGGGCTTCCTTTCCCCACAGCACTGTGGGTTATTAATTTGCTCTCTTAGCTGATGGGAAACTGGAATTCAAAAGAGGGAAAGGACACGTGGAATGTGGTCGGGCTCATTGCTGGGCCAGCTGCTGAGACCAAAGCTCAGATCTGCCCTCTGTGTTCTCTCTGCTGTAATAGAGTCTCCTCATGAGGGGTTATGTCAGACATTCAGGTTCATGACAGACAAACCCAGAGGGCTTGTCCAGCCACTGCTCACTATGGTTATTGAGGGAAGCCCCTCATGAACGGATACTGCCCTGCAACCTAGCTCCTTGGACATCCCAGGACATGTTCTTATGCTTTCTAGGAAAACATGAGCAACAAACACCTCTGAGAAGCAATGGAACAAGTAGGTTTTTCAATTTACAAACCGATAAAGCTCTCAGGGAAGCCAGCCTCATGGGAGCAGGAAGGCAATCCAGCCAGGTTTAATTAGAGATTCGCTGTGTCTGGGAACATGTTGGAAATCCCAGAACCACCACTGTATGATTTCGCTGCACTTCTCTCTCCTCTCGTCTGCAACGAGCTATCTACAAAATTTACGACCTGTTGATCTTTCAGGGAAACAAATGAAATAGATGTGGTACCCACAGCTTTGTTCCTTCCTCTCAGAAACATTTTTTTGAGGCTTATATTTGCAGTGTTTGTCCTGATCCATTTCCTATGCTGCACTAAGGAGTCCGTTCTCGTCTCCATTCAGCCTGCAGGACTCAGGGGCCTTCAAGAAGTAGCCGGGAGGAACTGGAGAAGTGCCTTCCCCTGAACAACCAACCAAATAACCCACTGTCCCATAGATGTTTTAAGGCTTTCATTGGGAAATAGTATGAATCCAAAAGCAGTCTGTTCTGTTGACAGAAAAGTGACTGGACCTCTGAGAGCCTTGGAGAAGGGCATCTCAGGGACAAACTTCCCTCCTGGCCTTCCAGTTGCTGCCTCATGCCTGAAGCACTTGTGGAAGCCAGGTACTGGAGTTTGGACTACAACAAAGCTGGGCTTCCTGCCCTGAGGAATAGGGAGGAAAAGCCAGAGAAATAGTAAAACTGTGTAGGCATGGCCAACTTTCTTCCATACAACTTCACTGCCACCACGGTCTTGAAATCCTTAATAATTGTTTAAAGGGGTCGGCATGAGAATTATAAGAATGGATTGCAATGGGCATACTGCCGAGTGATGAAGATGTGGAGGGTGAAATGGCATATAACTTATTCTCTTTTTTATGGATATGGAAGTGTGAGGGTGGAGGGAGAGCGTAATAGCCTTATCTGCTAGCAGTGTTTATTGGATGACCCAGCACACAAGATCAAAACTGTTCTATTTTCTCTCATTTTGAGAGCCAGTGGTTAAACAGCTACCGTTAACGATTAAGTTATACACGTGTGTGGCGCATAAGTCCATAAAAGACAAGCATTCCAAAGTGATCATTTTCTAATGTGTGGTCATGTTTGCTACTCTGTGTGCTTTTGACATTGTATCCATCATAGTTTGTGTGGGGAAATGCTACCGGTGCTTTCGTTGCAGTGCCTCCGTCGTTTCAAGTACAGCAAGGCAATGCTGGCAGCTTGGTTTTCTAGTATATTCACACCTTGGGGACAAGGCAGCAAGGCAGGGCTGGGAGTTTAGATTTGCTGGTGTATTCACACCATGTGAACAAGGCTGCAAGGCAGGGCTGGAAGCTTATTTTGGCTTTGCTGGTGTATTCACACCTTGGGAAAGAGGTTGCAAAGCAGGGCTGGTGATCTTAGATTTGCTGATCTATTCACACCTTGGAAACCAGCAACCCTACTGCCAGCACATTCTCCTCAAACCCAGCCCTCGAGAGCCTACGATTAAACTCTTACCAACATGATGCCATCTTTAGGACCAGACCAAGGGTATGTAGAAAGCAGTGCTTAGAGGGAAAGGATTCTCAAGCCTGGCAATCCCATCCTGAACCATGAAATGGTTTTTGGTTCTTTCAAACCTTAAGAAACAAACTCTCCATGTGGTCAAGACAAGATACACTAAAAAGATTAAAAAAAAAAAATCAAACATCCCACAAGGCTGGGATTTTCTGAAAGGAATTATTATGGAACAAAGACTAAATTTGAGAGATTTTCATTTAGAACTGAACAGGTGTGTGTGTGTGTGTGTGTGTGTGTGTGTGTGTGTGTGTGTGTGTGTGTGTGTTTCTTAACTCACCTCTAAACATTCTCCAGGACTAAACCTTTCTTTATTTTTTTAATTTTGTGTACTTTTGACCTTCACATGTTATATGTCATCTCTGTTTGTTTTGGGTCCACTTCAGTTGCTCATTTTCCTTTATTCTCGCTGCATGTTTGACAGTGTTACGGGTGCATACACACAAGTCTTGGCTGAATGGGCTTTTTTTTTTAATGAGTTTGTGTGTAGCTGTGTGCCTGATCATGAATGGTCTCTTTGTGCCCCTTGCCTGTTTGTTACCTGCTATTTAATGCTCTCTGTTGCTAAAGGTTTTGACCTGTTAACTTCTGGGATAGCATTTGCTGATGGCCACATCCTTATTTTCTTTTTCATTCTTCCTTTCTTTCTTTCTTTCTTTCTTTCTTTCTTTCTTTCTTTCTTTCTTTCTTTCCTTCTTTCTCTCAAGCAGCAACACATTATAACTTTAATGTAGACTACAGCAACAGGCAGGAAAATACAAACTTTTGTCATGTATCAACATTGTATCAGTTTCCAAGAATTACATTTTTAAGACTTAGTTCACTTTACATCCCAATGGTATCAATCTCCCTCCTCTTCTCCAGGTCCCACCCTCCCTCTCTCTTCCCTCTATTCCCCATCCCCTACTCCTCAGAAAAGAGGAGTCCCCATCAAACCACCCAAGCCTCAATAAAAATAGGATTTGCTCAGTCCTGACATTTGCATTTTCATCCCTTCATTAGTTTTACTATTACAATATGTAGAAATCATGTGTTTTTATGTAGCTAAGTTTGTCTTAGCTTTTTAATCCTCTATTAGTTCTAAACTTAAAATCTGTATTCCAACCACTTGTGGAATTTTAATATATCATTTTAATAAAAATCAAAATCATTTTAATACATTCATTATATAATATCTATCATACACTCTTGGGAATGACCACTAAGGTTTTCAAGTTTTTCCTGGAGGAGAGAAAGCCTTTGGCTTTATTTTTAGGATCAGCTTAAGGCTAGTCTGGTTTTGGCTGCAAATCAAAATTCTGGGCACAGGTCACTTTGTCACTAAGAGCCCTGATTTCCCTGATACTGTCAAAGACTGTTAAAATCAGTTCTGGAACCAACCAATGTCTGGAAGAAGAAATAATGTGACTTCAAATGTGATGTTTAATGTGAACTTGAAGGAAACCCTTTAAAATTGATGTAAAGTGCTTTTGTAATAAAGTGCTTTTAACTCTTTATAGAGCCAAACACCTTAGAAGACTAAAAAAACAACCACATTTAAATCTCATTTTTCTAAATTGTCACTATAGACTATGTTGTTTTTAAATAGGCCTTTTTATGATGAGATATACAAAACATTAACATTGCTTATCCAGTCTTTTGAACTAGTCAAAGTATTATTTCTCTAATAACCAGATTTTAAGTAATTTATTGTGAACAGTACAATGTTTATGCTAATATTATATATATTTATTTAATTCACATTCTTATGTTTTTATACTCACAAAGATTTAACTAAAACAGAATTAATATTTTTAATTTTTAAAATAACTTTAGGAAAACATTTGCTTTACTCTGGGAAACTTCAGAAATATAGAATTAAAAAAGGAAAAAAAATTTACCCTTCCCCCACAAATAATATTAACCTATGAACATCTTTGGGTGTGTCCCCTATGGACATTCACAGATACTGTGAACCTATTTCATGTTTAATAATAGATGCTCCATACCTCTGTGTGTCCAACATTCACATCTTAATCAATTATGATCAACATTAGTGTTTACTAAGAGGCAGACTAGCATACAAGGTTTATATTCTATCTTAAAATTGATCTTAAAAAATAATTGTCATAATTCCATCAAATATGGAATTTAAAGTTGAGAGTTGCTTGGCAACTAAAATGATGCTGATGAAGAATTAAAGGCGTTTCCAGAAAAGAAGAGTACTTATTTTTTCAATGCTAAATGCTAATTATAATAGCCCAGGGCTGATTACAGATGAAAGAAATGAAGGGTGGAGAATGCTTCTACTAAATGAAAATGCGAGATGTGAGCTTTTTTTTTTTTGTTAGGTGTGGTGAGATTGACTTGAAGGTTTAATGTCAGAAGCAAAGAATAAAATCTCTTGCCTTCATTATAACTTCTGGCTCTAGTTAAGGAGCAATGGACAGAAGGCTATAGGGACTGAGGAGGAAGATGGGGCAGAGACTTCTATCTTAATACTGAAGGAGAACGTGGAATCACAGGAGCAAGATGGTCATTGAGGATGAAGTCATCTGAAGATTCAGGAATGGGATAACTTTAGAGGCAGACAGTGAGAATTCCCAAGTGGATGAGCAGAGAGTCCCTCTGTCTCCTTCCATGGTCTGTCTGAGGTCTAGGGCATGTTTGTATAGCCTCTTGAAGAACCCCATTTTAAAGAGGAACTGAAGCACTCAGGAAGCATCGGTCCCCCCTAATTATCATATGTGAAAGTAACTTGTTAGTGTTAGTGTGTCGTCACACCCCAAAGAGCACCCTTAAATCTGCTGAGCAGTTGGCTAACTCTGCACTCGATGGCTTCACGCATGAGCATAGGGACTTTTCCATACTTCCTTCCCTTCTTTCGCAATTTGGATTCCAACTTGACTTCATCCAAGCCTGCCTTGTAATTTATCTCCAGTCCTGGACCACTCAGGCTACACAGGAAAGCATTCGGCATCTAATACAATACTTTCTAGAGGTCAGCCACAAGAACCACACTCCTGGCTCCCCAGCTGTCTTCAGCTGCTAAGGATGAGTGCCCAGTCTCTGTGGTGACTTGTGATTTGGCTCTGCTCTGCAAATGCATCTCCTCAGTTACTCTTCCTGTAGTCTCCAGCACTGTGTCTGTGCCCAGTGGCCTAGAGTCCTAGTACCTCGTCATCAAGCACAGGTGTCAGCCAGAGACAGACGTAGATTCAGCTCACTGGGGAACTGTACCTTCATAGTGCCACAGGGGAAGTATGGAGAAAGAGACTCTAGATCAAAAGGGATCAGTCCTGATATGTTTGTATATGTATGCAGACAGGCTCACATTGTATAATTATATATAAATATATATATTTGCATAATTACATATATTGAAATTTGAATAGTTAGTTTGAGATTAAGAAATCACAATTGTTTTGTTCCTGCACTTTTAATCTTTTGTTTTTAATTTTTACTAACATTAATGATTACGTATTAGTGGGATTAGAATATTTCCATACATACATGCATACATACACTATACATTGATTAAATCAATCCTCTTTGTATCTGCCTTCACATCCACCCTTTACAATTTTTATTTATCATTATTCCGCATTTGGCATTAAAGAAAAAGGGGAGTCGTGTGTAGGGGTGCCCACCTTTAATTTCAGCACCTTCGAAGCAGAGGTAGGCAGATGTTGCTGGGCTGCAGGCCAGCCTGATCTACATAGTGAGTTCCAGGCCAGGCAGGGCTACAGAGTGAGGCCTGTCTCAAAAAGAAGGAAGAGGAGGAGGAGAGTGAAGAGGAGGAGGAGGAAGAGGAGGAAAAGAAGGAAGGAAGGAAGGAAAGAAGGAAGGAAGGAAGGAAGGAAGGAAGGAAGGAAGGAAGGAAGGAAGGAAGGAAGGAAAAGAAAAGAAAATAGGAGAGGACAAGAAAAGAAACTCTAAGGATGAATATGACCTTAGTACATTCTATACATGTTTTATACATTATGGCATGAAATTTTCAAAAGGAAACTAGTATATTATACAATTAGTGAGCATTAATAATTTTTAGCATAAAGAGGGGAAAGACTGACAAGGAGATACTTTGGTTACACACCATAAAAAGAACTGATCTGTGTCCTGTACTGGGTATCCCATGTCATATCTGGCTCTTTTCCTGTCCACACTCAGATGATGAATTCCTGGATATTCAAAAAGAAAAGAAACTATAAGCTTTAATATTTAGTTGTTAGAAGCTCTATTTTCTGGTTTTGTTTTTTTAAGGAAGTGAAAGAATGCAGCTCTTCCCCACCCCCCTCAGTCTGGGTGATGGAAATGCCATGGCCTTGGTACAGCAGGTTCCCAGCTAGGCAGAGAACAGATCACAGCAGGAGGCCATGGGAGGCCACATGGTTCTGTGGGTTTGGGACGCTAATCCTGCTTCTGCTATTTATCAAATGTTGCCCTTGACAAAGTGTTTTACCATCCGCAAAATGGTTAAGAGTGATGAAAAGTTTTAAAGGTTGTTTTAGGTTAGATGAGCGTAAGTTTACCTTGGTTTGAGCTGTGCTTTAGAAGGTAGGCCTGGGCAAAGCTGGTGTAGGCAGGATAGGCTGCTCATCAGACTGACGTGAGCATCAACGCTGGAAGCCAAGGGAGAAGATGCCTTCAGAGACGGCCCTTCCAAGAGAAATGGATCATGAACCACGCCTCCCCGAGTCAGTACTTACAGGCTGCTTCTATTAAATTTAGGTTATTAAATTTAAATTTAAGTATTAAATTTCCAACATACCCGTCCAGTCCTGCACACAGGTGAGGGTGGGAAAGAGCCAGAGAAAATTGTCAGGCAGAAAGTGGATATGTGCACGCTGTGATGGTAAAGCCTGGGGGTGGGCAGGTACCCAGCTGTAGACTCTGTTAAAAAGTCAAAAGGCTGATGCCCGGTGAGTGGGAGTGGGGAGATGTGAACTGTATAACAACCCAGATGGACTCAGAGCTGGCGAATAGCAGTGCTTAATGCGTCTAATGTAGCCCTAAGTGTGGACAGATGTGACTCTGTATGCTTCCATAAGACTTTCACAACCCATGCTAAATGCACAGTGGGTTATTAAGCTTCTCCTCAGAAAGTAAAAAGACGCTGGGTATTCATCAGCAGAAAACTTTCTCCGTTATGGGAGTGTTTGTCCTAATTGTCTGAGACAAAGGAAACTGACTGAGGTCCAATGTCAGTGTTGAACTATAGTGTTTTTGTGTCCTTCATCTCTTCTTGTGTATGTCTGGTGTGTTTGTGTGTTTGTGTGTGTGTGTGTGTGTGTGTGTGTGTGTGTGTGCATGTGTGCGTGCGTGTATGCCTGCCTGCCTGCTTACTGAGGCTACAAGAGGGTGTCTACCTCCTGAAACTGGAGTTAGAGGTGCCAGTGAGCTGCTATGTGGGTGCTGGGAACTGAACCCAGATCCTCTATGAGATCAGCCAGTGCCCTTAACCACTGAGACATTGCTCCAGTTCCTCCCCTTAGTGAGTTCCTAATGTTTCTGAGACTTCCTATAAGTCGAAAGTTAATACAGAAGCTGTACGAGTCAAGGAGACCTAATGGCTGCTCAGAGAATACTGGCCTGAGAGGGAAGATGCTGCATTTTAGGCTCACAAGTGGGGGGGGGAGGGGCAGGTAGAGAGTTGAGTTGGGCTAGACTTCACTCACTCTCACAAAACCTAAGTCCGAGCCTTGACAAGATCAGGCCTAGGCTCCAATGAGCCACTATTAAAGAGCACAGGCCCGATTCTTATGACCACACTGTTAGGTATGCAATTCGAAACTGTAAGACATTATATAGCATACAGCTAGGTGTGCTGGCTCGTAATTATAGCCCTAGAACTGGAGAAGCCGAGATAGAAGGATTGCCATAAGTTTGAGGCAGACAGACAGATAGACAGACAGACAGATACAAAGAGGGAGAGGGGAAAGAAGCGAGGGAGGGAGAGAGAAAGACGCTGTTTGTTTGTTTGTTTGTTTTAAAATAAAGAAATAAAGCAGAAAAGTGTGACTGGTAGCCATAAGAATAAAAGGTCAATAAAAGTGAACTCAGAGATGGACCGGTGTTGCAATTAGCAGACAGAGAATTTTAAACAGCTCTTATTTAAGAAAATGTTGGGGAACTCAAAGATGAACAGATGAGGGACTTCAACGGAAATAGAAACAAAAGGAACGAAATGAAAAGTCTTGAGCTGAAAAATCAAAAGTATCAAAAAGAAAGTTTCACTAGGTGGATTTAATTCTCCACTGAATGCTGAGAAAGGATCCATCAGTTAAGGCAAAGGCAGGTAGGTCATGATTTCAAAGGGAAAAGACTGGGCAAAAATCAACTCGAATTTCAGATGATGTAACCAGGGCACACAGGGACATGAAAGAATCCCAGATAGCTGGGGATAAAGTTGAGAAACGTTATACTATCTGTTCTCAGGACATATTGTGAAGGTGCAGTTTAATTAAGATGAACAGGCACAAGGAAAAAAAGTAGATCAGAGGACACAATAACAGGTTCCGGGATAACACACACTCTCCGTCAATTGCTTTTCCACAAGGACACCAAAGCAGGTCAGTGAGAATGGGTGTCCTTTCCACAAATGCTGATGGAAAAAGTGATACACACACACACACACACACACACACACACACACACACACACACACACACAAGTATGTACATAAATTATGCCACACATGAAAAATAACTTGAGATGATTCAACATATCTGATTATAATAAGGCTCCTAGGAGGAAACAGAGGTGACTATTCATGTAAGATTTAAGGAGGTATTTCCAGACAAGACATGCAGTAACCCTAAATAATATATTTAACAAATTGGACTTGATAGAAATCAAATAGTTCTACTCAATGGGTATTGTTGAGGAAATGCATACACAAACTGCACAATAGAAGGTTTCTGGTAAGATACACCTTTTTTGTTTGTTTTGTTTTACTTTGTTTTTTAGTACTGGGGATCCAACCCAAGGCCTGGCACATGCTGGGCAAATACTTCACCATGAAACTCAGATTTCTGGGACAGCAGGATATTTATTATCCCTGCAGCCCGACAGCACCTCTCACAGTACTTCTTGAACAAAGAGCTCTTGACTAGTTCCAAGCATGGAACTCCATCTCTGTTACTTGGTGGTGGGCTATTGCTACTTGTGGGTTGTTATTTAACCAGAGGTGATACTCAAAACACATAGTAACTGGGACAGCACAGGTCCTTCTCAACCTGAACAACTGCCTTTTGGAGCATCCTGGGTACCAGCCCTGATTCTGTGCTTTTTCTACATGAAAATGCTTCCTACCCACCTCACAAGGATGTGTTGGTCAAATGAGGTAATGCATGTGAATTTTCTTGTGGAACAGAAAGTGGTTTGCAGATGCCGGGGCTGCAGGCAGTCCCCCAGTTCCCAGTGGAACTGTCTCCTTGACTGTCAGCATCACCCTGACTATTGCTCCATTTCACTCAAAGCTGCCTCCCAGGAGCAAACCAAGGAGCTTTTGAGCAACTGATGTTGACACCACAAAGCTTGAGAAATCTTGAAATGAATCCATTTGATCTCCCTCCTCTCTTAATCTTATCTTCTTCAAGCCAGACCTCTCACCTTTTTAGGCTAAAGTGTCAATATTTTCAGACTTTTGAGAAATCTCATCAAAAATTTAAAAACTGAGAAGACTTTTTTGAATATCACAATAAGTTGACTCACTTAAGGATACCATTTGCTACTGCACGTTGACCTTAAAATCCGGCATCCTTAATGATTTCTAGACATCTTGGAACGCTGGACTGCCCTTCCAAGGTCTGTGAGTGGATTGACATCAATTAACAGAAACTAAGGTTTTCTCTTAGTTCCTTTGTCTTTACAGTTTCCTGTCTCCTTTTCTGATGTGTTCTTTCTTAAGAATTGTGTTTGAACCCTTCACTATCTCATTTCCTCCCCGTATCCCCTCCCATCTCTAAACCATGGGAATACAAATCATTAGCTATTTCCTTCTCCCAAAGACATTAACTTTTTCCCACTAAGCATTGATTGTGCATTTATTGGTCATTTCCAGTCAACATATTTTCTTGTACCTTTGAACTTCAGTGAAAGAAATGGTTTCAGTGTTGTGTATCCGGCAAGGTACTGGATATCGTTGGGAATTGACAGGGAAGTAGACATGACCCTTTACCTTACCCTTGAGGAAATCCCATCTGAAAGGCAATGCAGAATTATAATAAATACGGACAAGTTAAAACCCCAGACTTATAATGATTATTATTATTTATGACAATATTGTGCAGCCACCTTGTAGCTGTGGGACCACTGGTGGGTTGTTTGAACCCCCCCTGAGGGTGTTCCTTCGTGGAAGCATGCAGTGTGAGTGCAGTAGCTGAGAATCTCTGGGGTGTATACAGCTCACAAAAAGCCACAGTAGCCATCATCTATCATATTATAAGCTCCTTTATGGACCAGCTTCAGAAACCCTCAAGTGCTCAGTCGAAGGATGCTCACAACCCTGACCATGGGTTCAAGTCCCCAGCTGTCACACACTACTACTTCTCTCATTTCAGGCAGGTCACATCCATCACCTCCATTCCTCACCTATAGTGAATACAGTGAAAATAATGCCATCCACCCAGTGGCTTTGTGAGGCATGAAGGAGACAGTACAAAAAGAGAAAATGGCTATTCGCTATTGCCAAGGCAGACTGATCAAGACTGACAGCACAGTGAGGGTTTCGTGTGCCCACGTGACAACTGTCAGGCCACTCACATGCTTGAGACCCACAGATCACAGATACATCAGATGGTTTGAACTCTGTCCATCACCTTGAGCGCACTCAAAATGTCCGCCTTCTCTCCCGGTTACATCTCTGATAAGAGGAGAGTGAGCAGCGTCAAGCTGTGAACATGAGCAAACTGGGGTTCACAAATGGTCAGCATCCTCTCAGGGACAGAATCCTGTGTCTACTGCTGAGAACCCATATAAAGTGGAGCAGGTGACACAGTCCGTCCCCAAATTTCAGTCCCTTCAGCAGATGCCATTAACAACATTTATTGGTGCCTTTTAGGGCTAATACGAAAAGGCTGTGTTGGCACAACACTGGGAACACAGGAAGAAAGCCAGGAATGTCAACAACAACAAAGCACAGTAAACAAGAGAGAAAAGCTGGAGCTGAATTTCTTCCAACAATGCCCAGTGTTTCTTCCGGCCTCTACCTGTGCAGCTAGGGAAAGCTTTGTGATGTTCAGTTTTGTGTTTCAGCAGTTTCCATAATGCAGTCACCTGACATTGGTTCCTTACTCAGAACGTTGTGAACCACAGTCTCTCTGGGTTCTTGGCTAACTGAATAGTGGCCAACATCTTCCTTTCTATGGAAGAGATCGTCACCCACCCATGCAGTTCCCCCGTTCAGATCAGCTGCCCACATCCTCATACAGCCTTCATCCCAACACATCTTTTAAGTTCTGAGGGGCTCAGGGGAAGGTGGAGATAGAACCTAGCACTAGGGAGACTCCTGGGAGGAACTAACTGCTATGAAGACCAGGTCTGAGGGCCAAGTACACTCTCAGTGGCCCAGATGGTGTGACCAGACCACAGTGGACAGTCACTCTTGAGATTCTTAAGTGTTCTCTGGAGATTAGTGTCCTGGTCCAGAATAGTCAAGGATCAATAAAAGTGGTTAAAGAAAACAAAATAATGTTCTAAATCTCTCCAGAGAAATAGCGACCCCTCAGCACTCATCACAGTGTTTCACAGTTTATAAGGCATCTGTAAATATTCGAAGAAATGTGGCCTAATCCTAATGGTGGGCAAAGAAGGGAGAGGGGCTTTCAGAGTTGTCTCTGACCGTGGGTAGACTGACTGAGCACAGTGACTTTTACCTTACCTTGGTGTGATGATGGGTTTTTCTACAGAACTATTGAGGGTGGTAAGATGGCATTTGGTACCTCACTCATTTAAATCAAGGTACCTTGTCCTGAAGTACATTGGTTATCTATCATCTAGGCTTGTCAGTCTGATAGGTTTGAGTTACATATGCAGAAAAAATTCTGAAGAAGGATGAGATCATGGCAAGCCAGTAATTCACAGATGGGCCTTGTATTATTTCACTGTATGAGTATGTAGGAAGTTCCCCCTTTTAGTACCTGATGACCTGCTGCTTTCTCCCCAAGGCCTGGAGAGTTTTTTGTTTGTTTGTTTGTTTAATTAAGGAAAAGCCATGATTATACATTTTTTCCAATATTATTTTTTTCTTTCATATAATGTTTTCTGATCATATCATTTCCCTTCCCTCAACTCCTCCCAGAGCTTCCCCACTTCCCTACTTGTTCTCCCAAACTTTATGTTCTCTCTATAGATCAAAAAAAGCAAAAATCAAAACAAAACAACCCTGTGAGGCAAAAAAATACCAAAACAAAATGAAAACTGCACACACATAAGAAATATGAAATCTGTTTTGTGTTAGAAACGCCTACCGTTTAATAGACAAGAAAGAAGTGAGAGGCATCAATTTCAATGAGCAAGGTGAAAAGGAGCGCTGACCCACGTTCCCCACCCAGTCTGTAGCTCTGTATTCTTCAAGTACCTTAACTTTTGCCCGGCCTCCCACCTGCCACTCTCTGGCAGTTCTCGAGGCTCCCTGTGGAAACCTGGAACCTGTCCTATTGCTCCATTTTCTTGGCTTAGGTGCATCTCTAGGACTATAGTGGGGCGGGTCACGCCCTGTTTGCCGATGAGGCTGTGTCAAAGGCAGCTTCCTTTAAATCCAATAAAACTGCAGTATACTAATCAGGCAGGTAATTCCACTGTTGGGTGGGTGCTGGGAATAGAAGGGGGCACAGCCTTCCAACAGTGACTATTAGAGTCCGAAGTCACTGCGTTAAACCAGAGTCGGCTCAGTAGGTCTACTCTCCTGTCCCACTTCCACCCTGACACAGTCAGAGTTCCTTGCACTCCTCCCACTCACTCTCAGAAATATGTCCGCTTTGCAGAACTGCTAAGGACAACTTCCCTCATGACTTCTCGGGTCCCCTGGTTCTACAGATGTGGCAGATCCAGACTCCAGCAGACATCCCCCTAGGAAAACCAGCTGTTTTGTTCAGCAGAGGCAACGCAGCTATAAAGCTCTTTCTCACTTTAGGCAATTCATGAGCTTGGTTAGACATTTATAGATCGCAATCGCTCATCCAAAAAATCTAGGTCATTCTTTTCGTTGAACTTTATACCTCAGAAGCAAAGCATGCTCAGAGAGAGAGAGAGAGAGAGAGAGAGAGAGAGAGAGATGTATCTGTTGGTACCTGGTCTGCTGTAGATACAGAGAGCACTTCTTTTAGACGTGTTTGGTATTGACAGCTTGTAAAAGCCACCATTTTTATCCAGTGGCCATTGGCTCATAGGCTCTCAGCATTCTAGACGGCCCAGGCAAATGGTACCAGTAGTAACTACCTCATGTGGGCATAAACAATGGTGGTTAGATCCAAGGTGAGGATTGCTGGAGAAAATTTTAGAGCATCTTTTGCACAAAGAAGGGAGAGTCTATACAAGTGTATCAGTTCTTGGCAGAGCTGGGGTTGAGGGGAAAGGAGGGAGGCACTAGTGGAAATATCCTTATAGCATGAGTGCAAAATGTTCAGGCTTGTCCTGAGGCTTTGCTACCTCAAGGAGACATGCCAAGGAAAGAGCCAGTGCTGGGGGCCATGGACCCTTCCTGCTAGATATTCAGTTCAGCAGCCCTATGACCATGACCAAGGCATGTTGCCTCTGTCTCTTATCCTTAATATCAAATCTATGGTCATCGTAGGGAACAGGAGTCAATCAAGATAGGGAGACTAGAAGAGGACCCTAGTATCAGTCCTTTTACCTCAGAAGTCTACTAATAAGATTTGCGTGGATTGCCTATCCTTGGCTCTGTCAACACTTCTTCCCAGCAGCGGTCTTACATTGCTTCCCAGAGGCAGCCCATAATGAGAATAGTTACTCCATAGAAACACACAAATGCTACAGACCTGGGGACCCCTCACCAGCACTGTGGAGAGCAACCACACTGACTGGCGAGCTTGTCTGGGTACTAATCACCCAGCATATCGCTTGGTTTCTCCTCCTCTTCCTCTCTTCCTCTCTACTCTTGCGGGGCTGAGGATTTAAAAATAGTTGAGGTGACACGGATTATGTGTTTTAAGCTTGTAAGGCAGTTCGAGCTATGAAAGTTGAAATCATATGTAACCACATTCCCTTCTCAGTTGCCACCGTGAGCATTAAAAATCCCCAAACCCAACACAGAACGCAGAGAGCTTTAGGTGTGCTCTCCAGAGTTCAGGGAACGTTATTGTCTTGCTGTCGAGTAGGTCTTACTTCTCTGAAGCATTTGCTCCATTGTTCTGTGTTCATACTTCTCAGAGTACAGACTTCTGTTGGGTTCTGCCTGGATCCAGTCTGCCTTCATTTCTGGGATACTGATCTCCTCTGACAGGTTCAGTCTTGCCCATGAATTTCTGATGCCAGCTTCTTGGATCTCTGGATGGAGCACACATGTTACTTCCTGTTATGCAAGCCACCCCCACTTCCATGCGTCTTGATTCTCCATATACCAGTTTCTGACATTCTGCCTTTGGTACCCTCAAACTCTTTCACACGTCAAGACATTTCCATGGAAACCAAAACAAATAGGACAAAAAAGCTGTGTGTTACGGTTTCTCTCTGGTGTCGGTCATGTGCCTTTGTGCTTCATGTCAGCTTTGCAGGGCGGCATTCTTGTCTTATTCCTCGGACAAGTCTCCCTGGAAAGGAACCCCTTCCCCTTATCCGCAAAGTGGGGATTATGGAATGCAGCCTTTGCTGTTTTCTCTCTCTCTCTCTCTCTCTCTCTCTCAGGATTCAGACCAGTTCATCTGTGTGAAGCTAGAAGCTTATTTAAATCTAAGGCGAAACTAAAAAGCAAGAGTGTCTGAGATGGCTTAGACACAGCTGGACCTTTACGCTCCAAGTCACCTTGCCAGAGACCTCATGAGGTCCTCTGTCAACCAGCATGGATGAAGGGTCTCTCCCTTCTCCTAACCCTCCCTGGGGTGTTGCCCCCTAATTTTAGCCTTTCCACCATTCGACATGGTCCCTGTGATGTCTCTTCTTAACGTTTAGTGCCTAAAACTGTTAGGTCTGCTGACTGTGGCTCATTCGGAACTCTTCGGTGGCAGCATTCCCGTGGCCCGTCAGACATCTTCTGGTACCAGGGATATTGCTTCTCACAGAATAGTTTCTTGACTAATATTGGTCAATAACGTAAACGAATGTTTTCTGCAGTGCTGGGCATTGAATCCAGAGCCTCGTACATGTTAAGCAGGTGCCCTCTCATGGATCAACACCCATGGGCATCCCATCAACTCTTTAAAATTGAAAGAGAAAAGTTGATATATAGAACAGTTGATATATAGAACATGTGTCTTTATTTGGTACAAGTAGATGCTAGACACCCACCCACTGACCCGCAGTGCTTTTAGAAGGAAAACGTGCATTCGATAGAAATGGAGATAGCAGAGCATTGAGAATCTGTGATTCTTTCAAGTAGAGCTCTTGTCTGTACTGGGACTATTGGTTCAAAGTGGATTGTTGGCTCATACACAGATGACCCCAGAACTCACGTATCTTTTTGTTCACTTTATCAAGCAAATGGTCCACAGGTAGATGTATTTCATTAGGGCATTTCCCAAGAAGTATATGTCCATCCTTCCCTGAGTCAGGTCGCAGAGAAGGTAAGAGTGACACCCTGCACTCCACTGAAGTTTCAACCCTTTCAAGAATAAGCAGCAGCAGATGGTAGTGAAAAATTATGCATATTTTATTATGCATTGCACATTTTGCTTATTAGAATTTTTCATATGACACCCTGCATTTTTAAAAACCTAAAGATGAAAACAAAATAGAATTATTCATTGAAATATTTCAAGCAGCCTGCAGCAATTATAACAAAATGTCAAAATAAAATTCAGCACCCTGGAAGGTAGATAGATCCTCCTTGACCAGCGTCTTGAAGAAGTGTGCTTGTTCTGTGGGATAAGGGCAGGAAGGGAACTCTGGTCGTCTGGTCATCAATGGTCATGCAGAGAAGAGACGGTGATAGGGTGAGGGCAAGAGATTGCACTAAGCCAATCTCACTGAAAAGGGGGAACCAGTAAAGGGAGAAAACTCAGAGCCTTGTCTAGGCATAGAGATAAAGTGCTTCTCTCTGCTCTCTGCCTCGCTTCATCTCTGCCTCCCTTTACTGAGTGAGTCATCCTCTCCTGGACTTAACATTTGCCAGCACTCACCCCCAGAGAGAGCTTGTGGGATTCACAAGCCACAGTGTGGGCGTGTCACTGAGACTGTAGAAGAAGAGGTATGGGGGTAAAGCGGAGTGTGAAGATGCTTGTGAATCTTGGGCAGGACTCCCTGGCATCTTAAAGACAACATTCAAGATCAGGATGGAGCAACCACGACATGTAAGAGACTTCTAGAAATCATCAGTGGATCGCCTCCAACTAGGCTTCTAACAGCAGCTAGAACCTAGAGCCGGAGCGGCTGGACACGTCGTTCTTAAAGATCACTTGAGTCAGCGTCACACGAGTCCCTTGGCCTGACAGATTACCACACAGCACACAGCCAGGTGGGTGGGAAAGCGAAAGGGCTCTGGCATCAAACAGACAGGGCCAGATCCTTCCCTCTATGCCCCATTGTCTTTTTGACCTAGAAGATATTACACAACCTTTCTACCCTTGAATTTCCTTCCCTGTAAGCTCTTAACTATGAGAACATTGCTGGCTTGTTCTGAGAATTAGAAATCATGTTATCATGCTTAGCACAGCCTCGGTCTGCAGAGGGCTTTAGTACATGGGAGTCGCTATGCCAATATACTCATTGGGTACCATCTCCAAACCCTAGTCTTCCCCATTGTAAGCCTTCTTAGACCCTGTTTGGTCTCGCTGAGGATACTTCTGGGACACTTTCCTATGTGAGCATCCCTGCTAATAAGGGGATTGGGGATGGCAAGTCATGGGGGGGATTCCATCTTGAATAAGTTTGTGTGAAGATGTGAGCGTGTGCACCTCACAAGTATAGCTCATAGCTTCTCCTGTCTTTCACCACTGTGTTGAGGGATGAAAGGCAGGCTGTAGGATCATGTTGTCAAATGTTGCATTGAGAAAGGTTACTCCCTCTGGCTCTCATTGCTTTTGTTGCATTGTTGTCCTCATTTTCCCCCTCTAATGCTTCTCACATTACTTGCAGTTCCTGTCCTTCAACTTTAAGACTCAAAAGCATGACACGCTGTAACTGACAGAATGAGACACAGGTGGCAGCAGGCCACTTCCAAGCATAGGTTTAAGAGGCCGCGGATATTTCCATGTGGCTCTCAGTGTCCTGTCATCATGAGGAGAACCTACTCACACTAGCTTACTGGTCCAAGGAAGTTGGGAGACTTTTAAAGCCTGGCCCCCCAGCAAAAGTATCTGTATCAGCCAGCACACAGCCAAAGTTCCGAGCACATGAGCAAAGCCAGTGGTAAATGTTTTTAAAATCATCTGTTATATAGCATTTTTGTGCCAAGGGACAATTATTACCAAAATTTATGTGGGCCATAAAACACACATACAGAAAGCAGTTCTAATCCTATCTCACCAGAATACAAGCTCCAAAGAATTTATGGGTGGGATATTTACAAAACTATGACCAAGTTAAGTGAACATTCATAGATATCATTTTACCAAACCGCAACCTTAAGGTTATAAAAAAATAAAAAAAAAAAGGCTAAGAAGAAGAAAATAAGTACGTGTACTATATCAAGTGAGTGAAATGGCTAATGGCAAAAGCAAAGCGAATTACAAAAGAGATGCAAAAAGTCATGGGGATTCCTATTTGACACAGTTCATGTTGGTATTCAGCCTGCATTCACTGAGCACCCAGCGTGTGTCAGCACTAGACTGGTCTCTGAAAATAGACTGTGGAGGGAAATGCAGAAGCCTCAGGTCCCAGAAAATTTGTATTCTATTAAAAATTTAGAAAGCTAAATATTTTAAAAAGACCACTGGGACAACCAGCTCATAGGTGCTATGAAGAAGTTCAAGCAGAGTAATGGTTTACATTAGATAGTCAGAGGATGACCTCCCATGGGAATGAGACTTATGTGCTAGGAAAGACCCAGTGGAAGAAAGATGACGTAGAAGGTCATAGCAAATGAAAAGGCCAGGATCTATCCACAGGCTCAGAGTATCTGTGGAAACAGATGAGCAGAGAAGGGGGAAACATTTCAAAATGAAGTGGGGCCATGTTCAAAGAAGCCAGGGCATGTGGAGTTCTGCCGGCCACACTAAAAACAATGCAACTTAGGATGTGCTAAGAATGTGACCTGATTTTCCAGGCTTTGGGAGCTGTGTGGGGAAGAGATTGTGGGTAGATAAGAGTGGAAGGAGGTGGACCAGTTAGTTGGTTGCATCATGGTGGCAACTCGAGGGAGACAGTCAAGGTAGAGAGAAGCAGACAGGCTACAGGTGTATTTGAGAAACACAGTCAGGCCTGATTGATGGATCAGGTGCCAGGGAAAGTGAAGAACTGCATGCGATTTCTAGGGTTTTAGCTGGGGTAACTCAGAGGGTGGTTGGTGGGTCGGGGAGCGCTTCTAGAGATGAAGAAGAGTGGAGGAGAAAGGAACCAGAGGAGAAGTCAAGAGTTCTGTCTGGATGCGTTCATCTGGACTCGGGAGGAGACTAAGTCCTCTAATGAGACTAAGCCGCTGGACATATTAAGCCTGTGGTCACTGCTGTAAATAGAAGCTGGTAGATATCAGCATAGAGAAGGTATTTTAGTCGGAGTCTAGATTAATTCATCCAGGGAAAGAGCTCCCTTTTTAATTTAAAATTTAAGAAGTTTTAAATTAAAAAAAAAATGTTAGCAGAAAGAAGTGGGAGGACTAAAGCGTAGCACAAGCTGACATTTAAGAGCTCAGCAGAGGGAGAAGAGACAGAAGAGGAGCCTGAGAAAGACGTGACAGAGTGCAGCGTGAGAAAGCCAAGAGAAGAAAGCCTTCCGGGAGGAGCCTCATCAGCTTGGCTTCGGATGGACTGTAGATTAACTGAGTCATAAAGTAAGATGAGGACAGAGGAGTTATTGGAAGTATGGAGCTGATCGATAACCTTGGAAATTAAATATTCGGGCTAATCACCGTGGCTCATGCTTAGGATCCCAGCAGTTGGGAGGCTGAGGCAAGAGCTCTCCAGTTCAAGAGCAACCTAGGCGAGGTACAGAGAGGTCCTGTAGGACAAACTATCCAACAAACAGACTCGTGGAGACAGAAATTGAAACAGAATGGTTGAAAAGTGACTGGAATGAGGGAAGAGGGCAGCCCTAAGATCCTGAGGAAGAGAGAAACAGATCTGCAGAGATACGGGATTGATTTACTTCCGGTTTAAGTAGGAGATGCAGAAGCACAATTAAATGTCAGTGTGCATAAACCAACACAGAAAATGTTGATATTGCAGACTGACCAGGGTGAATAAGCTTAGCAACCCTTGTAAAGACAAGATGGGAACAGAGAGGCCATGTGGGCTTCCACAAGACCTGCCATGGTAGAGAGGGAGCAGGTAGTGATGGCGGTGGAGAGCCAGTGAACAACTCAAGTTTTCCAATGACCTCAGTATTTGAGGGTCCAGGAACTCTGAAACTACATCCTTCATTTGCAACTCACCAAACCTGAGACAGCATGAAAATGATCACCCCTTTTACAATGTATTTTAGAAGGCATTATAGATAGCGGATAGTTCGGATAGACAGAGAGATAAATGAAATGGATGGATGGATAGATAGATAGATAGATAGATAGATAGATAGATAGATAGATAGATAGATAGACAGACAGATTGGACTCCTTTTGGAGATGAGAGCGGAACTGAGAGATGTTACACCACAACTACCCAACTACCAGCAATCATTCACATCCTCAGGTCCAATAAATCAGGAGACAACACTGAGGTCTTAGGGAGCACCGAAGGACCAACCACCATGAAAACTCATCCCGGGGTAGGAAACAGGTCAAAGCAGAGAGGGATGAGAAAAAAACAACCTGACTTTTTTGTTGTCTCATTGCTGATTGTTTCAAAAGACTAAACCCAACTGGAATCCAGCTGGCAAGCGATCTTAACAAACATGATTCTCGGTGAAGGTCAGAGAATAGATAAGATAGGGGCAAGTACCTCAGCCTCTGACATTTCATACACTAGAAACCAAAACTGTGCTGGAAACCACTCGGAGGGACATCTTTATACCCAGTGGGACTTTGGAATATGCAGTTAACGGTGCTTTTTGCAAATCGAGACAGCTTGTGCTTTAGGGCTCTCACTCGTATAACCTTCTGAAGCCAGGAGACAGTCCTAGAAATGCATCCAACCAGCCGCGTGCCTTTGTAAAACCTTGAACCCTGTGACCTCCCACTCTGACCCTGGAGAAGTCCCTCCCGACCTCCAAATTGTTCCAGAAATCCTACCGCTGCCTTTGCTTTCCACCTATGTGTAGACTTCATCCCTTTGACAAGACCCTATCCCCTCTGAGGGGACCTGGTTAATGGACACTTAGGGCTAGGGGAGGGTTGCAGGAGGAGGGCAGCATCCGGGAGGAAGGATGCATAGCAGCTGGAAGAGAGCTGCGTTTGAACTGACTTAGGCTGGCCCCTGGAGTTTCCAAAGAGGGAGGGTCAGGGTTCCCATCACTTCTCTCCGAGGGTCTCACGTGCCGCTCTTTGCACTTTCAGATGCGGATGGAAACCTGTGTCGCAGTAACCAGCTCTTGCAGGTCGTACTGACCATGCATCGGATCATCATCTCCTCGGCCGAGCTGCTGCAGAAACTCATGAATCTATATCCTTGGCTGTCGGGAAGTGTGCCGAAGCTGCCGGTGTGCTCTTGTTATAGCTGGCTTGGAATAAACGTGAGCAGTAAATGGCTCCACCTGTCCGTTTAAGGGTACGGTTGTGCGTGCACCGAGGTGTGTGTATGTGTGCCTGTGTGTGTTTGCGAACCTGTCTTTGCGCACCTCTGTGGGTATAGCTCTTTTTAGGTAGAACAATATCAGTTATGCAGATTTCTCTGTGTAGTTTGTGGTCAAAGAAATCAACATCCAAACGAAGGCTACATTATGAGTTAAAAAAAAAAAAAAACTTCCCTTATACATTAGTCACAGATGTATTCATCCTACACAGACTGAGCAGGGCAATTGTGAGTCTTGAATGATGCATTTCTTGATGGACTTCATGTGAGTTCTTCAGCCCTCCCTGGGCTCTGAAGAAAGGTTCAGCTGCATATTCTGGACGGCCTTCTTGCTCTAGGCTGTGGCGCTGACTGTGGGCCAGTTAGACCTTGCTGGATGTAAGCAGGGTGTGGAAGTTGTCTGCTCTCTCCTTCAGAATGCCGGCCATCCTGTGAGCTGTGGTATCCAAGAGAAAAGTGCTGTCGGGGACTGAGACAAGTTAGCACGTGAGTCCCAGGTCTCTGGGGCTGATTCCGGTCTGTTACCGTGCAAATCCTTTTTCCAAAAAAAGAAAGAAAGAAACACTGCAACCTGGGAAAGAAAAAGGAAACACAATAACCAGACTCCCTTCTCTAACCTCCAGGAAGCTGTATCTTCCATCTCAGAGGCCGGTTTGCCAGGGTTGAGCGTGGGGAGAGGGCCACCTGATGAGAGGTACCTGTGGTGAGTGGGTGTCTCCTCTGCAGAGAATTCCAAGCCACTTTAATCTGCTTTGTGTGACCCCATGCTCCAGAGGCTGTGAACAGTGCCAGCCATGAAGCACTCCTTCCTCAGAATGTGCTGGCATCAGGACTGCATGTACTTGAGTGGCCTCTTTCGGGGTGCCCACTGGGTGCTGTTCCGGCAGCTCCCCGGTGCGCTCTCTCTCTCTCTCTCTCTCTCTCTCTCACACACACACACACACACACACACACACAGTGGCACCTGCTCCCCAGCCATGACACATTCAAATGTCCCTCATCTAAAAATAAACTCCTAACCCCGTTTCCCCTTTATTAGACTGTTAGGATTAGAAATTTGATGTGAAACCTTCTTAAACAGTCTGCCATCACAATCTCCAATCCCCACTCCCACGCCCTCCTACACACAACTGCGGTTCCACCGAAGGACTCAGACTTCCCTTTTTGTCACTGTGGCCTCCTAGCTGCCAGGCCCAGCGGGCTTGGCTCCATCGTTACTTATTTCTCCCGGAAGCACCGGACATCACAACAGCCCATACCTCTGAGGCCTTTCCCCCAAGACCTCTGTCCCCTCCCACGTGATCTCCCCCCTGAGCACACTTTCACACAGGGTCCATCTGCTGTCTTCTCACTCAGTAACGTTTTGTGGGTGGTTTCGCACAATGATGCTTATGGCCCAGGATGTCCGTGGGCCCAGGGTGACTTTTCAGATTTCTCCATCATAAAGTTGTTTTCTTGAAGGTCTGGACTAGTTCGTCCTGCTAACATTTTAATGTCTTCAAATCTATTTGTTAGCTTCCCTCCTGTGCTTTTGTTCACCCTTAACACCAAGCAGCACACCAGTTTTCTCTTTAACTCTGCCATGGCCCTGTAGTTTTGCTTGCTTAAACCAGAAGCAGCAACCCCAGTCTTGTGGTGTCTTTGCCAGCAGCTGAGGACTGGGGACTTCCTCCTTTTGAAGGGCTGCCAAGGGATCCCCAGAACGCAGTTCCCGTGCAGGAAGCATGGCAGGATGGGAGGAGCCTTTACTGCAAAACAAACCAGCTCCTTTGATTTAACATTTAAATCTTAGCTCTTTTGAGACCTACGTGTTGTGTGTGTGTGTGTGTGTGTGTGTGTGTGTGTGTGTGTGTGTGTGTTTATGTGGGAGCATATGCATCTCTGTCTTTCCTTTTTACTAAGAAAGAATAAACATTTCAACAAGTTGAAAAAAAATTGATAAACACGTAGAGCCTCAAAAGTATTTGTCAAGTATGTGCCTTGTGCTATTTATGATGTTGTGATACATTTTCTCATTGTAACAAAGAAATGTGTGCTCGTTCTATGTTCTCGGCCTCTGAATTTTTCCCCTTCATCCATTTGCCACCAGTAGCCTCAACATGCTTTGATTTTGATTGTGTCGCTGATGTGGATGTGTGAGGTTTTGTGTGGATTTGTAGTGATCTATATTTATGTGTAAATGCGTGCGCAAGCGTGGGCGAGCTCTAACTTCCAGAACAGATTTAACAAGAAACAAAATATTCATATTTGATTTTTCAAATTAGTCTTATATTTATTAAAATTACATATTTCACCATAATCCTTTTGTGTTTTCAAGATTAGTTTGCTCATCTTTTAGATTTACATTTTAGGGTTTTTTTCATGTTATAATTTATCACTCTAATGGGTTAACATTTATCTTAGGTGTTCTAAAGCTGAGCATAAAGTAAGTAAGATTTGAAATTAAAAACCACGCATCTACCACACTTAATAAAGTATTCCACACTGATGTTTCAAATCTGTGGGTCCAAGGTGCTCAAAATCACTTAGGTATACATGATTTCAAAATTGCACACAGGCCTTCCTCATAAACACAGAACTGTGGTTCTGGTAACCCCTGGCTTTTCTGTATTTAACTCACTCAAAACTCTCCACCAGTGAATATATTCACACCTACTGAGAGAAGACTGACTCCATTGCAGTTATGTGATCTTGGCTGCTTGTTGCTGGACCATTCTCACCAGCCCAGCTGTAATTCATGGACCCCTATATTGCAGTTATCATGTCCCAAAATTGGTAAACAAGAAAGAGTCCATGACCTTGGGGGGCGGGGGGAGTAGACAGCCAAGTATCTTGCCCTTCAGTCCGTCAACAGAAGAAAGATGGTGGGAGCCACTCAGATTCACTGCTGGACTAGGGCTCACATCTGATTCTTGAATAAACAAATACCCTTTTCTCTTTCTCAAAAGACATGTAAACACGGGGATGTCCTTTTGTTCCTTCAAAATATTCAGCATTAGAAACACTAATGAGGTTCTCTTTGGTTATATTTTTGGGGTTATGCCATGGCTTTTTCTGTCTTGCCATGGCAGTACGCAGGTTCCTCAACTATTGCCTATCATAAGTAATGTATGTATATGTGTATATACAATGTTCATGTTACTGTTTTTTAATTTTCAATGCATTTGAAAATATGTGGATATATATTTCCTCCAAATCATTGCCCAAATAGTTACTGCATGTATCAATTACTGGAAAAAAATATTAAAGGTGAAGTAGATCTTTTTCTAACTTACTGATTCAGTTGGACTCCTAGTCACTTAGGCAGAGGCAAGAGGTAATTTGCCCACATTTTAAGAGTTGATTTGGTAAATACTTCCAAAGTTAAATGTTTTATGATTTCTGAAAATACGGCTTCCATTTCCCTTAACTGCTACCTTACATATAAGGATGCCTTGGAAAAGAATTCTCCAGGAATTTGTCTGAAGATCTGCTACTTTGTCAGGTAAGGTCTCCATAACTTGGAGACTGTATGGAGTGGCGTGAAATGAAAAGCTGATGTCTGGACTTCTGTGCTTTCTTGTTCTCCCTACCTCTCCCTTATAGCCTTTTGTGGGCTGCCTCTGACACTGTCGACTGCCTCTGATACTTTAGGCTCCCTCTGACACTCTAGGCTCCCTCTGACACTCTAGGCTGCCTCTGACATTGTAGGCTGTCTCTGACTCTGTAGGCTTTCTCTGACACTGTAGGCTGCTTCTGACACTGTTGGTTGCCTCTGGACACTGATGGATGCCCTTGGACAGATCAAAAGGACAAAAGCCTTAGTACTGGAAACTCAACCAAACCTAGTGCAGCTACGGTATTCTCTGGTATACCTGTGCTTAAGATTTTCATTCTTTTTTTCTTTTGGTTTTATGAGAGTTTGCATTGAATGGCACAAGAGAAGGATACAAAGACAATCAAGGGTCTCTGTTTTCTTTATATTTATTCTTAATTATTGTGGTACTATAACTCACTGAACATTTTGAGAATTCTGGAAATAGTATAATAAACACTCATAACCAGATAGTTTTTATTAATTCTTCATGAAATTTTCCCCTTGTTTTGTTTTTTTTTTGTTTGTTTGTTTTTGTTTTTTAGTATCTTTTACTAATTTTTTTAAAGTAACATGCAATTGATGGGTCCCATTATGACATTTTCAAACATAAACGTCAGTATGCTTTTGCCATACTTGGCCCTGATTCCTCACCAGTAACAGTGACCACCCATATCACAATTGTGGATCCTGGGAGGGGGAGCAAGGTGGGAATAGCCAGGGGATGGAGACCTCAGGCGGTGATAAGTATCTGAGAAACAGACTTCCAGGGAGATAGCTTCAGTGAGACAGCTCGTTTAATTGGAAGGAACAAAGGCTATTTAAACCTTTGAGGAGTAGCTAGAGGCTCTTTGGAGTGAGGGTACATCATTGGCCAGGACCAAGGTACTGGGAATGCCTTATTTGCATGAAGAGGAATTCCAGGTGCTTGCTAACATGACTTTATAAGGAGAGGAAGTTTAACCTGTAATCTGGCCACCAGGCTACATGACCACCTCAGGTGGCAGAGGTGGAGGAAGTGAGGCTATGTGCACCAGGACATGCAGGCCCAGAACAGGGAGGAAACAGTCCTACTCCTGCCAGTCTCAAGACGAGATTTTCAGGGTTTGGACACACCTTGACTTCATTCTTGCTCCAGGCCAGCTCCCCTGGTCGAGTGGCTCCCTGGCCCCACATACTTTGTTCCTTTTAATTTCCTTCACTTATTCCTATCCCTCTAGCCCCTTGCTTTTGCATGCCTTTAATCCCAGCACTTGGGAGGCAGAGGCAGGCAGATCTCTGAGGTTGAGGCTAGCTTGGTCTACAGAGCAAGTGCCAGGACAGCAAGAGATATACAGAGAAGCCTTGTCTCAAACAACAACAGCAAAAGATGTATGTTTGTGTGTGTGTGTGTGTGTGTGTGTGTATACACATATATATGCTTTTATACTGTATAGCTTTTGCTTAGCTTTCTGTTGTAAAAGAAAAAAATCCTCTCTAGTTTTTACAGGTTTCTGATAAGCATTATTTTTCATGGTTATATTAACGAGTAATAAAAAAACATACTTTACACATACAGGCCCCATTTTGGAATATTTGCTCACCCACATGGCCATGTCTATATCCTGTCTGGGTTCTTTGATATGATATGCCTTGTCCTATCAAAGTATTTTGTGTGTGGAGACCCTGAAGCCCGATAAATGTTTTCTTCCCTCCCTGGAACCCTCCACCCCCAGATCTTTTACTGCAGGGTAAATCTCACTTTGTCTTCTGAATGCTTTCTGTAGTCTCAAATTCCTCTGGGAATCTGCCTAACTGTGAAGCCTGGGGCTCAGTGTTCTTTCTAACTCCCTCCTTGTAGGTATTGGATAACAGAATTCTGGATCATGTTCAAAATGGATGCCAGCCTGACCAGCACCATGGAAGAGTTTCAGGACCTGGTGAAAGCCAATGGTGAGGAGTCACATTGCCGCCTCATCGACACATCGCAAATGTGAGTGTCAGGGTTCTGGTGGGTCCTCTGAAACCACCTGCCTCCAGGAACCCGAGCTGTGATGCTGGGTCTCTCACCCCCTCCATGTCCAGGAAGCTCAGACAGGTTGCGAGAGCCCCACCAAAGATGACTTGACATTGACTAGAAAAGCACAGAGGCCCCCCCAGTGAGGACGCGGTATCAGGCAGGAACAAAAAGCAGAGGGTAGCCAGCCCTTACTAGAAGGTATCCAACCCATAAGAAACCAAAAGCCCAATGTCTGAACCAGGGCCTCTTTAGGAGTTGGTGCAACAGGCACCCTTGAGTTTACATGAGCTAGTAACTATTGCGAAATGTCCCAAGCGGAGATTTAGAACATACATAGGATATCTGTGAAAGACCATTAGCCTCCCAGAGCTGAGACGGAACTCAGGCATATTTCACATCATTCTTTGAGTTCCTTATTCACACAGTTGGCTCACTCTGGAAAACGAGCCCTTCTTAATTTGGGGAAGGAGGGCACACATATTACATGGTGGGGTTTTTACGTGTGGTTATTTGTTTTGCAATAATGCAAATTCCCAAAATACAGAGTTCTAGAACTGCAGCATATGGGAGAGATCAATTCACCCAAAACCCTGTTTTTGCCTGACTGGCCTGGGGTCTGTGACTACAAAGCTGGGGGTCTGTGACTGGCCTCTATCCTTCTGCTTGTCCATCACTGCCATCTATTCTGACACAGCTCTGGTCCAGTGGCTCTCATCTGCGCTCTAAGCCCTGCCTGTAATACCCACACACAAAAAGATGACTTCAAAGTCACATCCCACAATCCCAAATAAATCTGTTCATCTGTTTGGTCCTCTGTACTTCTCCTCTTAGAATTACACAACTTGATAGATAAAAGAGGGTTTTGTTTGTTTGTTTGTTTTGTTTTGTTTGTTTGTTTCCCAAGCTAACAACATTTTCGTTTTAAAGATGAAAACCCTAGAGCCCAGGGCCACTTGAAATCTTTACTTCTGTCCTAACATTTTCTACCTGAATTTCCTCCCCCAATGTTTTTCACTGCTCATTATTAAGAATTGTTAATTCAGGATATTTCTTGACTTGATATATTTAAGGGTTTTTCTTTGGCGGGCGGGGGGGGGGGGGGGTGGAGGGAAGCCTGCAGAATCTGTAGCCTTTCCCAAATTTAAAATTAAGGAATCCTTGTGTCAAGAGTCAAGGCTCTCAGAAATGCCACTTTAGAAACCCAAATGTGCATCCTGCTGCCTTTCAACACTGTCTGCTTTTCTTTGCATAGTGTGAAACTGAAACTCTGGGAGACTCTAGGGTGGGCTGAGAGGACATTGAGGAATAACTGGGTCATTCTACGGTCAGGGTTCATATGGTCATTTTTGTAACTGGGACTTTGGAGGAAAATTACTTGGTTTTGCCCATTGTGACCACATGTGCTGATCAGTGGTTCCTTGAGACATGGTGTCCTCTCTCTATTTTTCTCTGAGCTCTCCTGGCCTGAAAATTAGCCCCCTCTTATGATTTCCACCAACAATCCATGACCCTAACAGGAAGAGAGGAACACACAGACACTTGGGAAGAGTAGACATATTAAGGTCAGAGGAAGAACCAGGACCATCCGCTAAAAGTGCCCCCTTCCCACTGCCCTCTTGTCTCTCTTGCTGCATCCAGAAGGTTCTTTTTTTTTTTAATTTTTATCACAGAAAAAAAAATTGACTGGGAGAAACTCAGTTAATGCATCACTTTTGCCAAGTGGAGCTAGCTAATTGTGCTCTGGGAATTCTGTGGGTAACACCAATGGGCTTACTCTTGAAAAGCAGCTGTGATTTATGCTTCTTGTCTTCTCCCTTTCTCGTTTACAAACCAAAGTAATTCTCGAGACTGGTCCAGGAAACTGACTCAACGAATAAAATCAAATACCAGCAAGAAGCGGAAAGTCTCCCTGCTGTTTGACCATCTGGAGCCTGAAGAACTGTCTGAGCACCTCACCTACCTTGAATTCAAGTCCTTCCGAAGGATATCTGTACGTAGCTGAGGGACAAGGGGAAAGCTACCCAGGGAAATGTATGAACATGAGCAGAGTCAGTAGCCAGTTTCCCGCCTGACCCAGCATAACCCTCTCCTTGCCATAGTGCCGGGAGACTTCCCTAGCAGGCATCGGGAGATCTGGAGGCCCGGAATTCCTTTGGCTGCCCATGCTCTGCTTCCCCATGCCACACCCTCTGTGTCCACCTACCACTTCAGCAATCACTCAGCATCTAGAGCTGTGGCACTGGGGTACACATGATATCCTGCATGCATGCTTGTATGAGGGCACACATGCCCTTCACCCCCCTCCAATAATCACTAGACTATTAGAAAACTGTTTTATAATCTTTCCCAAAAATAAAAACAGATAAAAGATAAAAAGGGCATAGGCACCCTAAGAGTTGGAATTCCAGGCTAGGCTTTGAATGGCTCTAAAAGGTCCTAAAATTAAAATAGAGGTGACCAATCTATTCCTAAACATACCTAAATCCCTGAAAGAGTGACAACCTGGCCAGCAATACCATCCTTCTAGAAGCAAACTGTGCTAATTCACGTCGTTGATATAGCCAAGAGGCCAACCAAGCAGGGCAAAGAGAAAGAGAGATGAAGGGAAAGATAGTCAAATTAACCATCAGCAAAAGGAAGAGTTCACAGCACATCCTGTCCCCACTATAGTCCTCACAGCTAATTCTACAGGGTACCTGAGAGCATTATTCCATACAAGAGGACTTGTCACCCACCCAAGAGAAATTGCTGCCATGTTAGATGCAACACGTTGCCATTGGCCAATGTGATTTCTGGAAACATGATACATTTATTCCACTCAGGCTCCCCTCCCACACGCAGGAACCATCTTCAGTTTTGCTCTGACACCAAACAGTACTGTACTGCCTGCCTTAGAACGACCTGTATTTCCCAGCTGTAGGATGGAGAGCCAGAGAGCTGACTAACAAAGTCTGCACGCCTTAACAGATTTGGATGGCTGTCCCAGTCACTCAGCACCAACTTATTGAGCCTAGCTCTGTGTGGTTGAGAAGAGCAAACCCAATCACAGTGATTATGTCATACCTTCTCCCTGAACACTGATATTCTGTCATCACCCAACCGGGAGTCCAGGAGCTTCCACGTGGAGCTGGTTCCGAACACTCTCTGTGCTAACTACCCAGTTTCCTCATGGGCATCCCTTGGACAGCGTGCTAGGCCCCCACTGTGAGGCTCCAGCTGGGGATTTTCCATTTAACCCACCTCCCCTGTCCCAAGACTAGACAGAGTTGAAAGCCTCTGGAAAAAAAAAAAACCATTATTCCACTGGAAATCAGAGCTGTGCTGGAGAAGCCAACAGAGCAGTCCCGGGCCTGTGTGATGCCAGTGCTTGGCAAAAGCAGAAGTGACGTCAGTACAGGACAATGAATCAGAGCCAGCACCTCTAGGTCGGACAGTGTTCTGTTTACAAATAAAGGCTCCTATCTTTTGAGTGACATGGCCCCTTCACAGAAGGCTATTTCAGTGGGCTCTTCTTTGCTTTTGCTCTCTTCCTAAACAGTTTTCTCAAGTAATTTTCCCTCCAACATGAAGCTGTAGGGAAATGTATCTCTACTGTGTTTCCTTAACACTTTATGGGAGAATTATATGATACGGATACTTCTCCCCTTAAAAAGGAAAGCGAGGCAGATAGATTGTGCACATTCCTGGTGAGAAGGACTGGAATGTATGCGTCCACTGAAAGAGGGCGACAGCTTCCTCTTAGGACAGGGAAGACCTGTGCTTCCCGTGGCAGTCTCACAGTTCTTCTAAGAACGCCCCGGGGTGGAGATTGGTTAATGGGTATGTTTTACTAACACGTTTTATCTACACATTCGCTCATTCATTCTCTCTTTCTCTCTCTCTCTCTCTCTCTCTCTCTCTCTCTCTCTCTCTCTCTGTGTGTGTGTGTGTGTGTGTGTGCACCCTTAACAAAACTGAAGTTTCTTTTCCACCCCACTTGAAGTCTAGCAGGTGTCGACCTAGGCTAGTTGAGTGTCTAGTCTTCCTCTGGTTGGGAATTCCCACCATCTCTTGAACAGTAGAAAGACAGAGTGACAAAGCATGCACTGGCACTTAGATCAGTCCTGATGCTTCACTCACCACCTCCGAGCTGTTTCACCTTGGCTTTCAAAATGCAGAGTTCAGCCCAGCACCGGAGCCTCCCATAAGAGTTTCCCTGAGAGTAGCTTCTCCTTTACCGTTGAAGCTGAGAGGTTCCTATTCGCAGGGACATGGCGGCTATAACCATCCCTTAGACCAGGCCATCCAGGATATTTCTGCTTCACACCTGCAGTCCCATTGTCATCCACAGTTAGGAAAACTTAGCTGCTTGGTGCTTAGTTAGCTGCATTTCAGGTGCCCTTCTCGCCTGGCTTCTGCTCAAGTTTCTGACTACGAGGTGGTTCAGACAGGCTAGTGTTAGCATGGTAACTTTCCTATTAGGACTACCTCACATGTGTGTATCTCCACGAAGGATGGAAGGACATCCATACCATGCATTATCTTGACGCTTGTGCCCTAAATAGGGAGGATTTTTGATCACAGATTTTCAGACAGCAGGTAGAGAGAGAAAGTTTCCAGGAGAATTGTCTTCTTGAAAAGAGAGGATTCAGAGCTGGAACCAATAAACATTTTCTACTATGGTGTGCTCTATTCGGAAGAGAAAGAACACTAGATCTACTCAAGCATGCTATTTGGGTTAACTGATGTGTACTCATCTTTGTATGCCTAATGGACTTGATGTGGAGAGGCCCTTATGAGACTCCCCCACACCCCATCATGCTCTTTTGGCCTGGTAGCAAAGATACCAGGGAGGCAGCCACAGGCTTGTTTGCCCATACCAGTTCCCAGCCACCACTGAGCTGAGCTGATGTGCCTCCTCAGAACTCCAGGCATACCAGTACTCCATCCTGATGGTTGTCTTTTTTCCCTCCAGTTCTCTGATTATCAAAATTACCTTGTAAATAGCTGCGTGAAGGAGAACCCCACTATGGAGCGCTCCATTGCCCTGTGCAACGGCATCTCCCAGTGGGTACAACTGATGGTTCTCAGCCGTCCCACCCCACAGCTCCGGGCAGAGGTCTTCATCAAGTTCATCCATGTGGCCCAGGTGAGTGGAGGGATTGAGACATTCATCCTAGGCCAGGAGGTAACCGGCTTTAGCACTTTCACCCAGAGCCTGGTCTGAGTCCTGTCCCTTCTAACCCACAGTGGGGTTTGTGCTCCTTCTGCCGTTTCCTGGTCTAGATGTGTAACTCTTCTGCTCTCTCACCCAGCAGCAAGGCGGAAGGAAGGCCACATGGGCCTTCTCACAATCAGGACTCAGCTCCCTAAGGCTTGTCTGGAGTCGCTTGATTTTCGCCTAACTAGCAGCATGGCAAACAGACTGGCGATTCTCAATTTCACTGATGCTGGACCAGCCTGAGTTTCTTAGGTCCTTGGGCTGAGGCTCTGCTGGATTGAATATTCAATGCTTGAGGGACAGCGATTTGAATGTCTCTTCCCTGGCTGTTATCCCTCCTGCCACAAGCATGCACAGGGGGAAAATGTCTCAATAATAAGCTTGGCAATAACGTAAAGGCAAGAAGATTGTGCTTATTATATTTTTTAACCCTTGGTAGTCTACACCAGTGTTTCTCTAAGTTTATAAATGGTCCATCTGCTCTGATAGCCATTAAAGACAGATCAGACATACTCTCTAAGCCTAGTCTAGTCTAGGGAACCAGAATTCACGGGATTGGATCCAGAAGTCTTTGTTAAGCGCGTACTCAATGACTCTTGGAAGCCAACAATTTAGACGGTAGGTAGTCCACAGATCATACTCAGCAAAGAGGAACATGTGACCTCCGTGCTGATCTGGTATCTGGTCTGGAGGTCAATAAGAATTGAGAGGAAACTGCAGCCGCTGGCTGTTCGTCTTACTATAAGGAAAACATGCAGCATAGAGATGTCAGTTTCCAAGCACCGTGTAACGGCACGTACAGTGACGCTGCTGTCATTTGTCTTTGTCGTCTGTGTCACAGAAGCTCCACCAGCTACAGAACTTCAACACGCTGATGGCAGTGATAGGGGGACTGTGTCACAGCTCCATCTCCAGGCTCAAGGAGACAAGTTCACATGTCCCACATGAGATCAATAAGGTCAGTGAGCTGTCCTCTCTGGGACCCTTAGGACTGCACATCCCTTGTCAAAAAGGTTGGAGGAGAAGGGCAGGGAGGCAAACCCTGAGGAAATCAGGATGGGTGAGTCACAGACCTGAGATTATGCGTGAGAGTCCACCTGGCCTCAGGGTCACTGTGCTCCTTCCTTGGGTCTACAAGGTGTCAGATGTTCAGTCACCATCCTTGTCATGATGTCCTTGCCCAGGTCTCCTCACCTTAGAATGTTCTCCTAAAACAAGTAGAAGTTCAGCTGCTCACAGCGTGTGTCAAGCGCATTTACCACAGTGATAGCCTGGAACAGTAGCTTACCGGAATGCTGGCAGACTTTCTGGACACTTGAATTTCAGAGTCGGACATGCACTCTTTAGACACAGTGTTGCTGGGATGAGCCTGGCCACCGAGCTACGTCCCTAGCCGTCTGCTGCACTTTTCTACCATGTTTTACTCAGGATGGCGACAGTATCTCGTGCACTGTCCTCCATCATTAGTTAGATGTGACGGGAGATGCTTTAACCTCCCAGGGCAGAGGGCTGTGTTAAGTACCACCTGCCATGATGTCGTGAGCTAGGCCTGGCATGGGCTAGCTAACGACGGCTGTTGGAGCACTGTCATACCATGTCAGAGGACTTTACTATCTACAGACCACAAACAGCTTAAACTGGAAGAAGGTCGTGTGTCCCTATCCATTCATCCCATGTATTCAACCTTTCAAGGAATCCCTTTTAGCTATCCTTTCCATCACCATGCTGGACCCGTAAGAAGCCTCTTCCCTATGGCTGGGTAAATGAGGCCATCTTTAGTTTCCTTTTCATTCCCTAACAGCTCTGCTGAGACCACACTGAAGAGATCTCTTACGTATCAGAAGCCACAGAAACAGTGGCAAAATTTAATATGCCCTCTGCCCCGCCATTCAGCTCACCTTGTGCGTTCATGTCGCTCACACTCACCACCAGTACTTGACAAAGGAGTGAGGAGGGACTCCTGCTGTCTCAGAGTGACTGAGTGGGCACAGTCTACGTCTCTGCTTCCTCGCCATATAGAGATGGTTCTTGTTAGACACGGTTTTATTAACAGAATTTGCCGTAGTGTCTAATACGGTTATTTCATGTGAAAACATGATTGGCAGGGTCGCTCCACATCTTCAGTTCTGAAAAGCTGGGCATCATCACACTTGGGAAGTGGGGCTCGGTAACTGGCAGGAACCCGGTGGATTTGAAAAGAGTGTATCTGGCTGCTCCCTTTAGACATAGACCCATTTTGCGAACCCTGAGCCACAGACTAGCAACCTGTACTACACTGCTGTAGCTCCCCAAATAAAACACGTCCCTTCCCAGGCCAGCAGCAAAGGTACCGCCTGCTGACCTCATGAGCCAGGCCTTAGTTACCCAATTCAATGCTTCTGAGAGCTTTCAAGGACACCAGGGAAGGCAACCCATGGTTTAGGAAGACACTTATTATCTACTGTATACATCTTTAATTATTCTGTCAAGTTCTCATATTACTTCTAAAAAGTAAATCAGTTTAATATAAACTGCTAAAACCCTATTTTAAATTAAACTCTGTAGTGATATCAAGGGACAACTATACTCTTGATGTCTGATGTAGCTGGAGTTTTCATTTGGCAGTTGCTGCAGCTACAAATCAGATGCATCATCCCACTGTCCAACAAACTAAGGGTGGGGTAAAATCATGGTTGGCATGACGGTAAGCAAGGCGGCTGCCTTGGGAAGCATGCTAGGCCCCGCCTGTACCTGTGATGACCGGTCTGTTCTGCTTTGTAGGTTCTGGGGGAGATGACTGAACTACTGTCATCCTGCAGAAACTATGACAACTACAGGCGAGCCTATGGGGAGTGCACCCACTTCAAAATCCCCATCCTGGGGGTGCACCTCAAGGACCTCATTTCCCTGTACGAAGCCATGCCCGACTACCTGGAGGACGGGAAGGTGAACGTCCAAAAGCTCCTGGCTCTTTACAATCATATCAATGAACTGGTCCAGCTGCAGGAGGTGGCCCCACCACTGGAGGCCAACAAGGACTTGGTGCACCTGCTGACGGTGAGATTTCTATAGGAGAGTAACCATCACGTGCTAGCTATGAACCAGGGGAGTGAGGGATCCTAGCTCTCTTCTCATATACTAGCTACAGAGCAGAACTATCATCTCCCTTTATTGCTGGGATACAGAGGCGGAAAGATCAGCTTCCCAGAGCAGCTGACATTATTAAGTAATAGCACCTCAACTTAGACTCTGGCTGGGGAAGGGGACCCAGGAGGCTTTCTTGTAAGCAATGTGCCTTGCAGACTTCTACTGGTGTGTTCCTATCCCTGAAAAAGCTGTCCCTAAGCTCTCAGGGTGGTGCTGATAGAAAATCAGATGCAAGCCGTGGCTCTAAGTAGAGACAGGGTACTCTCATAAGGAAGGGGTAAAAACCAGCCAAACAAAACAGGGAGAAAATGAGTTGCTCTTTGGGTCCTGCCACTTTCAGCTTAGCCTCATGTGCCACAACAGCCCAAGTGCAGGTGTGGGGAGTGGAGATCGGGTCTGCAGTGAGATCAGCTACGCTCCTTTCCAAAGCTGGGATGCCCCCCTGTGCCAGCTGCATGGATGTGAGCCTGTGCTCTCCACGTCTGCGCCCTCCTCTGTGAACTCTGGGTGGCCAGTCTGTAGGGTGATTCAAACCTCTCCTCCTGTTCTGAAGTCAAAACCTGCTTCTCTGTGCAGAGCGGAAGGAAAGATGACCATGGTCTCTCCCAACCTCAAAGAGGATTCTGATGGAGCCACGGGTTTCAGTCACAGCTTGGGTTCAGTTCTGGATTTCTGTCCCTTTTTTCTTTTATCAAGTGACTTTGGCAAGTCTCTGGCCTCAAACACCAGCATCAACTTTATACAAAAGCACAGACAGTAAATATCAATTTTAAGAGACCATCTCGGAGCTTTGTCAATATTTAAGAATATTCCAACAAAAAAGAATTAATGTTTTCCCAATTGAAATAGTAGGTCTTATACCAGGCAAAATTTATGAATCTTAATTTTTAATTTTTATTATTTTATTTTTATTTATTTGTGTGTGTGTGTGTGTGTGTGTGTGTGTGTGTGTGTGTGTGTGTGTGCGCGCGCGCGCGCACACGTGCAGGTATGGATATTAGAAGACTACTTTGTGGCATCATTTCTCTTCTTCCAGCTTTCTGTGGGTTCCAGGAATTGACCTCAGGTCTCCAGGTTCCCACAGCTGGTGATCTTACTTGCTAAGACATTTCCCCACTTAGTGGGTTTTAGAAACAAACTCCTTGTCGGGTCTGGAGAGGTGGCTTCTGTTTAAGGACCCTTGTTGCTCTTACAGAGGCCTGGGGTTCAATTCCCTTCATCCACATGGTGATTCACAAACATTAGTGCTGCCAGGTCTGAGGAATCTGATGCCCTCTTTTGACCTCTGCAGGCACCATGCATGTATATTGTATATGGTACACAAACACACATGCAGACAGAACACTCACACATAAAATAAAATAGATAAACCTAAAAACAAACAAATGAGAACCCTGCTAAGCACCAAGAAGATGAACCACTGGAAAAAAAATGAACCAAGAAAGAAACCTCAGTTCTGGGAAAGGCAGAGTGTCCTGTCCCAGCAATTAACTGTGTTCTGCTTCAACCTGCAGTTGTCCCTGGATCTATACTACACAGAAGATGAAATCTATGAGCTTTCCTATGCCCGTGAACCAAGGAACCACAAAGCCCCAGTGAGTTTCCTATCCTAAGACTCTCCGGTGTGGTGGGGCTTTAAAAGCTCATCAAATTCCTTCTCCTCGGCTGGCCTTCAGTTGCTTGCTAAGCGTATTGTTTCTGCTGTGTGCTTGGCTTTGTGAAAAGCATGGAGAAGACTTCCCAAAATTTGTGACATGTTAGGATGTAGTTCTTATTCACAAACAGCTTATGATTTAGAGGAAGGAACTGCTGTAGGAACAATAAAAGACCGAATGCCTAAAGAGGGTCTGAGTGGTAGAATCTGCCAGTTACTTATAAGTGAAAGAAGGCAGTTGTGTGAGGCACAGGGCTGTCTGCCTCCCAATAAAGTGTCCCCATATCTCTTTTCTAAGACTGGGTAATGACTACTGCAGCTGAGGTTCATGTAGGAACACTTTAGAAACCCATATCAGCCAGGCTAAATCGTACAAGATTTTAAGTATGTGTGCTTTCTTCTACTACTGCAGCACACAGTCAGGTATCAGAAAAGGAAGGAGCAATGTTACTCTGATTAGTCACAAGAGTGTCCCTATTCCATTTTAGCCGCTAACACCTTCGAAGCCACCAGTTGTAGTAGACTGGGCCTCTGGAGTGTCTCCCAAACCTGACCCAAAGACCATCAGCAAACACGTCCAGAGGATGGTGGATGTAAGTACCTGTTTCAGCAAGCAAGATCATGCTGTGGATGATTTTATGCTTTTTGGGGGGTGGGGGTGTTGATGGCCAGGGTGGTAGAGACACAAAGGTGAGAATTCTGGGATCCATTCCCCTGGGAGCACAGAGCTGTTTCATTCTACACGTTGTGGCTATAGAATGTTTCAGAGGAAATAATGATACACTGGTCTCCAGTAGGGTGGATTCGCCTTGCTTAAAGGCCCTTGCAAGGGGAGCATATGTTTAAAAGTTATTAGTAGCTGATGGGGCTGTAGAGATGACTCTGGTTAAGAGCACTGTCTGCTCTTCCAGAGGTCCTGAGTTCAACTTCTGGCAACCACATGGTGGCTCATAACCAACTATAATGTGATCTGATGCCCTCTTCTGGCCTGCAGGTGTACCTGCAAATAGAGTACCTACACATAAAATAAGTAAATCTTTTAGAAAAAGTTATTAGTTGACATGGGGCAAATGTTAGCATACAATAATGCTAAAAGGATGGGAAACTTGCACTGCTTGGTTCTGCTAACTCCTTGTAGTCTTTATGCTCGATTCCCACGTGCAGAGTCACAAGACTCGAGGAAGAGGACATTTCCAATTAGGGTAGGCTGTGAGCTTTCCAGGAAGGGGAACAGAGCCCTGTAGGGGAGGCAGAGTGCAGGGAGAACTCACCTCTACACACTGCAGCAGCAGTGTGCAGCAGCCAGTGGGTGGCACAGTTGGCAGTCACAGGGCGAGAGGACCTGGGCACCCTGTAGTGGCTGGGATGTGCCCTGGTGCGCCTGTGCCACAGCTTAGGGAGTGTTGTCTCAGTGTTGCTCTTACTCAGGTTGCTGCCAGCTTTTGTGGATCTGCCCTCTTGCCATTCGGCTAAAGGGAGATATGACTGGAGACACAATTCTTTCTCTCTCAGTAAATGGAAGAAACTCTTTTTTTCAGTCTGTCTTCAAGAACTATGATCTCGACCAGGATGGCTACATCTCTCAGGAGGAGTTTGAAAAGATTGCTGCAAGCTTTCCGTTTTCCTTCTGCGTGATGGACAAAGACAGGTGAGCAATGGTGGGTGAGATTGCGCAAGCGGTCACTGGAGAATTTGCAGACACGTGTGCTGCCATGCTTCCCTGACGCATTTTGAGAAGGAAGAGCCACCAACAAGTGAGGGCCTCACTCCTTTATCCTGGACTGCAGCAGAGTGTGGAATCCGTGTGGTTTCTGAATAGTTCACGCTCGAAGACTCCCCATGCCACCAGCTTAGGAGCAAACAGCCTTCCTTCTTGCTTTGGTGTTACAAATCATGGGATCAACTCATAGTTGTTGAACCATGTTCAACACTCTCTGAACTTTTCTCATGGACATAAAAGTTTTACCTTAGTTATCTATAGAAAACCAAAAGCCTGGCCAGTAAATAGGTTCTACACATGTCCTTCCTGTCTCAAGCCAGACACCGTAGCATAGGCCTTTGCTTCCCTATACCCACATTTCATATCACTTCCCTTTCATGTCTTGAACACACTGACCAGTTTGGCCCTTTGCCAGCAGTGAAGAGCACTCAGCTGCCTCGCTTTCTCACTATATGCTGTCCTGTGCCTTTACTATGAGGAGGACTCCAGGGGTCAGCCGTGGGGAGGACGAAAGGAATGGTTAGTTTCAAGGCTAGAAACCACCCTTCCCCGACTCACCCCCTTCCTTGCCTGTCACTGCTGCAGGGAAGGCCTCATCAGCAGGGACGAGATCACAGCCTACTTCATGAGGGCCAGCTCCATCTATTCCAAGCTGGGTCTGGGCTTTCCGCACAACTTCCAAGAGACCACCTACCTGAAGCCCACTTTCTGTGACAACTGTGCTGGCTTTGTAAGTTCTTCTCAGAGTGTGTCCGAGCTGAACTTGGTGTGGGTGTGAGGTGTGGGTGTGTGTACGAGACAGTTTAAGTGAGTAAGACAGGCATGGCCTCAAATCCTCACATACTCACTCACTCCAGCCCAAGAGAACACCCAGACAACAGAGTCCTCTATTGTATGGGTTTAGCCTGTATCTAGTTTCTTCCAGCTCTTTTTCTTCCCTGGTGCATTAAACTTCGGGGATAAATGGTACAGAAATGTGGGGTTTGGATGTACCTATTAAAAGTGTTGCATGATGTTTCAAATGTTAGAGATTAAGAAATAGGAGGTGCCTTTCTTTCCCTTTCAACAGAAATTAAGTTCCCCCTATTCCGGTGGGCCTCACCACACCCGCGCCCTCAAGGCAGTCCTAGTTAAATTCAGTATGTCACAGAACAAAAACTGAAAAGATACGGCAGCGGGAGGGGCACCTATGGAGAGGAGTTGGGTTTGCTAGAAATGAGAGAAGAATAAAAGAGGATGAAATGGAGGGGTGGGCGTGACTAGAATGTATTATACACATGAGGGAAATCATCTGAAAATAACTTTTTAATTTTATCTCAATTATTACCTGAGTACTGTTTGTCCTAACCCAATTTAAAGTTTCCCCCAAGCCCAGGTTTCTACCCCAGGGCTACATACTCAGTCCTAAGGAGCCTTCTGGCCTGGGTTCATCCACATCAGGTCTATAGAGTACTGGGTCATCCAGAGCTCTTGCATAGGTAGCAGCTTTCTTTGATCAGCAGCTTCTTGTCAGAGGAAAAGGCCATGAGAGAGCCACCACAGTCTTCCCACTCGATAGACAGTAGAATGAAGACAAAGAGTGACTGGCAAGGCTCGGCCTCACACCAGACAGATGAGTAACATGTGGCATGTTGTGTTCTTTGCCTCATAGCTCTGGGGAGTAATCAAGCAAGGATATCGCTGTAAAGGTAAGTCTCAGCTTTGGGGAATGTGGTCATTTTTTTTCCCTTGTCTGAAGAGCTTGCCTCTATAACATTCTTGTGTAGAGTAGTTGTCCAATCAGTCCAAATTTTCTTGGCTGAGTTCAGAACCTTGCATCCAAACTAGCCTCTGAAGAGCACCTTAAGATTTTTGCCAGCCAAGAGAGGGATGTCTGTAAGACCACCAGCTAGTTTCTTTCCCTCTATAAGACCCTCTCTTTGCCTCCGTTGCTCCAGAAATATGGATGGATGTGGAGCTTGTAGAGGCGAGGAAGGATAGGTTCTCAGGGAAAGGGGATCACTTCTGGGTAAGGTTACTAAGGCCCCGGTCAGTTTTTCCTTTCAGCAGCAGCTGCCTCAGGACCTAACTTGCCAAGTGGGCACCTCTTCTTTCCAAGATGAGGGGATGCTGCTTGATTCTGAGACCCACTGATACAGTGACGACAAGCTCTGGGGCCTACCCAGGGATTGATAATCATGAGGTGACCTTTCCTAGATCCGTTAGGAATGTCAGGTGTCCTAGCTCTAGGGGCTAGACCAGCCGGGGCTGACAAGAGAGAGTTTGGCTGTGAGGGAGCTGCTACAGAAGTGAGTGAAAGCCTTCTGAGCACAGTGTCTCATCTGCAGACTGCGGGATGAACTGCCATAAACAGTGCAAAGACCTGGTGGTGTTCGAGTGCAAGAGGCGAACCAAGAGCCCAGCAGGCTCCACAGAGAACATCAGCTCTTTGGTGCCGATGTCCAACCTTTGCCCACTGGGAACCAAAGATCTGCTCCACGGTGAGTAGGCACTGGGGATGTTTCCTGTGAATGTACGGGCAAGGGTCAAGTTTGGAGGGTAAGGAAGATCACTTCATGATTCTCATTGACCCCAGTTGCAATGCCAGGGCTGATTTGTCATGATTTTTAACTCTGAATGCTGTAACAGAGTGGAAGTTGGACATGAAAGCCATCGAGTGCTACTGGGCAACTACACCATAATGGCATCTTGTGTTAACTATATTCCTCTAGCCTTAAACTCAAACCAAAGATGAGAAGGGGGAGAGAGATAGAATGAATGAGTGTATAACATACAGAACATGCAGCATGAAAGAAACATATTATTTAAAAGGGATAGCTGTGTTCAGCAGCAAAGACTAGCATCTCCACAGCTCAGAAATGTCCCGAGAACATACTGTGAGTAGAAACTGAAAACATAGGTCTTCTTGAATGTTTCCAGAAGGCAGGCACAGCTGAGAATTTAATGTCTGCAGTGTAATGGAGACCACTGTGTATGCCAACTGACCAGAACCAGACTCATTGCTAACAGCTGAGGCAGGAGACTCAAATAATAATGTGACTGGCACTTGGGGTTGGCAGCAGGAAATAGGTGCATGGGATTGGGGTGGGGCACATGTTTTTAATCCCAGAACTTGGGAGGCAGAGGCAGGAGGATCTGTGAATTTGAGACCAGCCTGGTCTACAGAGTGAGTTCCAGGAAAACCACAGCTACCCAAAAAGACATCCTGTCTCAACAAACCATCCAATAAACAAAACCCCAAGAGAAATAGAATCCTCAAGATATGCTTTATGGATTTCTGTATGTCTGGGATTCCATTTCAATAGTAGAGCGGTCATTATTTGGGACCTTTCGTTGGTTTAAAGTGCGAGTGCATTAAAGGCGGGAAAATGAGAGAGGGGGGATTTCAAGATGGCTGAACAGAAGTGCCTGACACTTCTCTGCTTCTCAGTGGGTGAGGTGATGCTTGCTGTGCAAGCCTGGTGACCTATATTTGATCCCTGGAACTACATAAAAATGGAAGGACAGAACTGAATCCAGAGTTGTCCTCTCAAAGCAACAGGGATATAAACATAATTTTTAGATCGAACAGGAAAAGAGCAGCAGACTAGGGGAAATGTAAGACGTAGAGACCCAGAGTGGATATTGTATGAGAAAGAAGCCCCTTGACACAGGATGCTCCACAGCCCTGGGAAACAGTTTCCTGTCTGCAGCATGGAATCAAAAGAGCGTCCTAGCAGACTTGCCAGTGGGAAGCTGGCAAACCTAGCTAGTGGGGAGGCACCCGACCCTCATAGGCTTTTTACCTAACTACTAACTTGAGATCTGCCCAGGAGCCATCTTTGGGAAAGAATTCCTGTCATCTTCTGAACCTCAGGTGTGCCATATACAGAAACAGTCTGGAGAAAGGACCTGTTGTCTGACTTTGGTCGGCATTACAGGTCAGAACCCTGCTTATTCCCATCTGTGGGATTTGAAATATTCCACTGAGATGCTTAGCAGGAAATGGACCTGTGAACCAAGTGTGGTTCTCTGGAGTGACTCAGCGACTTTAAGTCAAACTTGCTGAAGTTTGAAGGTCCTGCATTGTGCAGGATGGATGTTGTGACATGAAGGGGGAAGGGTAAAGAAAATGAAGAATAGGTGGAAAGTAATAGAGGACACCCAACGCCTAGACTTCAGACATGAACACAGGCACATGCCTCTACACACAGACACAAAAGAATCCTTTGATAAATTCGGCAATTAAAAAAAAAACAAGTATCACTAAAATATAAAAACATGCTCAAAACAAAACAAAACAAAAATACAAAAACCTATCTTACATAAAAGTCGCTTCATTCTCTAGGCCAGTGTTTCTCAAAGTGTGGGTTATGACCCTTTTGGGGGGGTCAAATGACCCTTTCACAGGGAACACATATCAAATATCCTACACATCAGATATTTACACTATGATGCACAGCAGTAGCAAAATTATAGTCATGAAGTCGAAATGAAGATAGTTTTATGGTTGGGGGACACCATGACATAAGGAACCATATTAAAAGGTCACAGCATTAGGAAGGTTGAAAAATACTGCCCTAAGCTCTGGAAAGCAGGATATTTTTCATCTCCATTTAATGAAATAAACAAAATCCAAAATGACTGTATAGACCTAAATGGCTTTGCATAGAGCTCAAAATTAGCGCTGAGTCCCTGCAAGAGGTAATCTGGGATGACTGCCAGTTTATCTTCCGACACATCTCAAACGCATCACCGTCCCTCTAACCTTCTCTGGAAATTACTCCTTACGGTTAGTATTTCCAGCGTGAGCCTTGGGAGGGGATATTGGCTAAAAGAAAACCTGATGGCTGGTTTGTCTTACCCCTGCCGCGTCAGACAAGGGCGATGCACTGGAGAATAAATACACTTCCACAGAATTAGTCCCAACTCGTCACCGTTAGTCCCCGCTAATCACACAAGCAGAGAGCTCCTACTGCCTATCTGCTCTGCAAGCACTCCCCATACCTGGATCAAGCCGTAATGAGAGCTCTGGAGCCCTGTGAGCCCACAGAAAGCTTTCGCAGACCATTCCATCTGATGTTTATCCTGCTCTCTCCACAAGCGCTTAGGAAACCTTGCTACCTCGAGGCAGGGGTTCTAACTCACAGGGACGATAACTGCCTAGGTAACTTCGATGCACACAGAAAACGATGCTTTGGGGCCAGGAGAGATGGCGCAGAGGTTAAGAGCATGCGTTGCTCTTGCGGAGCAAGAGCCCTGGTTCGGTCCCCAGCATCCGCCTGGTGGCTCACAACCATCTGTAACTCTAGTTCCAGGGGATCCGAAATCCTCTTCTGACCCTCAAGGGCACCGCATCCACGTAGGAGCAAAACATGCATGCATATTTTTTAATTTTTTTTTTTTTCAAAAAGGTGAAAAAGAGATGTCCTTTCTTTGGTGTGGATGAATCCTGATGTTAAAAAAAAAAAAAAAAAAAAAAAAGCCATAAGTTTTCGCTTCTACTCACGTGTGACCCTGGGCGTCCAAACACGGGAGCTGCTTGGAATGTAGATCTCCCGAGACGAAGGTCTCTCTAAAACAAATGTTGAGACTCTTGAGCTCGTCCTTGTCCGAGAGCACTAACAAATGCATCTCTCCGCAGCACCTGAAGAAGGATCTTTCATATTCCAAAACGGGGAGGCTGCGGACCACAGCGAGGAGAGCAAGGACCGGACCATCATGCTCCTGGGGGTGTCCTCGCAGAAGATTTCGGTTCGGCTGAAGAGGACTGTCGCCCACAAGACCACCCAGACGGAGCCGTTCCCTTGGGCTGGTGGCGAGACGCCCCCTGGCCACTTCGTGCTATCTTCCCCGAGGAAGTCGGCCCAGGGCGCTCTCTACGTGCACGGCCCCCCATCGCCATGCCCCAGCCCCGCCCTGGTCCGAAAGCGGGCCTTCGTCAAGTGGGAGAACAAAGAGTCCCTCATAAAACCAAAACAGGAGCTTCACCTCAGGCTCCGCACCTACCAAGAACTGGAACAGGTGCCTTCCTAGTCACCACCCGCCCCCCCCCCTTCCTCTTAGCTCTCCCGCTGAAGTAAAATCCGGTAGGGAAAACAATCCAGTTGATTATTGAGTCAGCAGATTAAAAAAAAATTTTTTTAAAAAGTTGCCAAATATAAGTAATCTAAGCTATTGCAGTGTGAAGGAAGAAAGGAGACGTTAGCTTTAAATGTTTAATTTAAGATGTTTCCCTGCCCTTTCCCCTCGGACATCTTGCTTTGTATCATGTCTGGAGGCCTGAGTACATAATCTACCATCTATCTAGCTTAATGTGCTTATCTGCATGCTATACAGTGAAGCCGCCCACAAGGCTCTTAACAGGCACCACTGTTACAAGCAAGGCTCCTCCCTGTCAGGCCCCCGGGATGGTCAGAGAGCAGTATGCTAGAGGATGTCTTGATTCGGTGACTGGCATGAACAACATGGTATCAGGAGGAACACAAACATGGTAGGGGGGGGGGGGGGGAGCAACGGATTTATTTCCTGGATGAGAAGATGTCTTTTACTCAAAATACCTTCAAAATGCATATTAGCAAAGAGGTAGCCATGTTTGGGTTACCTTCTGAGGGGAAACTACCAAATCTTACCTTTTAGAACAATAAAAGCAATCTTGAAGAGGGAACATGAGAAAAGTGGAGGACTTTGGTCTTAGATGCTAAGACAATTCTTTTATTTTGAGGTTTTTTTTTAATCATTTATTTTTTTGTTTGTTTGTTTGTTTGTTTTTGTTTGGTGTGGTTATTTGAGACAGGGTTTCTCTGTGTAGATCTGGCTGTCCTGGAACTTGCTCTGTAGACCAGGCTGGCCTCAAACCTGCCTCTGCCTCCCAAGTGCCGGGATCTAATCACAGACATTTCTTTATGCCGGTTGTTAAAGACTGCAGCCTGGTTGGTCCTCAGTAAAACGATCAGACCACGCTAAAGGCAGCAGTGTAGTTGTGAAAACTGCTCTGAGAAATGGGTGACAGAGTAATCTGCTCCTGGCCACCAGGCCCATACACCCTGATATTTTACTAGCTGCTTCTCTTTTTTTCTACCTGCATCACAGAAACCTGAGAACCACAATTCTCCAGGGGCATTTTAGAGAAATAATCATGTGCCCTGCTTGTTTTTTTTTTGTTTTGTTTTGTTTTTTTTCCATTAGGGCCCTGCAATGACTGATCTTTAGTCCAACAGTTCTAGCCAAAAGGAACAAACCCAATTAAACTAGTATTTCACATAGCACGCAACAAGGACAGATGATTGCATGTTATTTTAGTTCATGTACTAACTCTGAATCAGTATGGAACCAAATAAAAATGCTGACACATGGTTTTTGAGCCAAGACATATCGACCCAAAGTCTTTATTTATTTTTAAGTATGCACCCAACACCTATTTTCAGGGTGTGGGTGACGATTAAACAAACCTATTATCAGAAGGTATTTTATGATCACATAGCAGTGTCAGGCTCACAGCAAAAAGCTCAATCTCACAGAAGCTCATAGAGAACACTCTGCCAGCTACTCTGAGAACTGAGAGTGTTCCCAACTAACCAGACTTGCACCTCTATTTTCTGATGCCCTTGTAAATCAATCTGGCTAAGGACACTTTCCTCAAGACCAAAAGCCTGGAAAATAACCAATGGCTCTATAGTTAGAGAAATGCCAACAAAACACTAACTCCTGGTTTGGAAGTGAGACAAAATCTTCCATCCAAAAGGCAATATTAGTTATCAGTAAAGGGGGTTGTGTACCAAGGCTAAGTTAACTAGAGCATCTCATGTCACAGAGCTTTGAAGCACCGCTTTCATAGTTCAGAGCAGACCAGACCAGAGACTACTTTCTGCCAGTTCACGCTGCGTGCTATACACTATCCAAAGGTTGTCTTCCTCCGCCCAGTTCCCAAGAATGGATCGTTCTATCTACTAGCCACTCACATCTGTGATCTCATAACAAAGAGTAATTGCTATTTGCACATGGCCACGATAATTAATGTGTTATTTTATACGCATGGCTAAATAACTACTTTGAAGATAGTTTGTAATTCGTAACCACAGTGAATAGGAGATGCCAGTCAAATACAATACTCTTGATACAGTAACTGATTTGCTATTCAGTGCTGCTCTATTAACATGCCTTATTCTCATTTCCCTTTAGGAAATAAATACCCTCAAAGCAGATAATGATGCCCTGAAGATGCAACTCAAGTATGCACAGAAGAAAATAGAATCCCTTCAGCTTGAGAAAAGCAATCATGTCTTAGCACAGATGGATCACGGTGCTTGTTCTTAATCCAGAAATTCAAGGAACAGAGTCGCAGAGGGTGGACTAGGATCTCACTTCAAAACTGACTGCAGAGGTTGAGGCAACTTTGGAACAACTGTCTTTAAAAGGGGAAAGCCAGACACTGTTGTCGGCGTATTGTTCTGTTTTGTTTACCTAAAATATTTTTTAAGTGAGTCATTGGTTTTCAGTCGGTTGACCCAAAGGAAAGAAAAGCTCAAGTATGTAAAGCTTTGAGCATTCATATTCAAACCGTTTTCTTTCTTTACTGGAACCAATACCAAATGAGTGCTAAAATAAGACTACAGTTTCCTGATCGTGTCTCACGCAGGCAGCCTGCTTTACTGATCCATACTTAGATAAAAAGTCCCTGAAGAATCAACTTGCTGCCTTCCCCAGGGTTTCTGCAAATGGAGAGATTTCCTTTGTTCTACCCAAAGCCTGCTCCTAAGGTAAACAATGCCCTCAAAGTGGTGACTTTGACATGCCTGCATTGTTTGTCAAACTTATCCCTACCTCACTACCTCAGAGCTCATCAAGAGCCTCTTTCCTCCCATCCTTCGCCTCCTTCCTCCCTTGCTCATTGACACATATCTACCCCGAAGTGAACTCCTAGACATGTAGCCTGGCTTTACATCCAGAGCTTTTGAAGTGAAATGGACACCCATTGCAGGTCAGCTTACAGCTCTAGGTCTTAGTCATCAAGAACTACAAAATAAAACTCACTACCCCCAAACAGCAATCACCATGCCATACATGCAGCTAATCAGCCAAACAACAAAAACGTGTTTGTCCAGATAGTCTTTCTACAGAATTGAGAACCTGTGGCTTTTTAAAAGAAATAGTCTGTGGACGGTGTTTAATTCCTCCTGCTCTAGTTTCTCTCTCTCTCTTCTTTTAAAGTAAACTATCTTAAGGTCCTCCTTTGAACTGAATCTGCGCTTAAACTGTCTTTCACTTTTACTATCTAGAAATAAGCTAACAGATGTGATGGCTTTAAGAGCTGAGAGCATGTACATATGTGTAAAATATGTATATACAGTATCAGGCATGCATAGAGCTTGGACCTTTTCCTTTAGAAAACTTTGCAGACGTGAACCAAACACCTTTTAGTCACTTACACAAATTCACATAGAGTTCTGTTCGTTCTAAGACAAAAGGTTAACAATGTAAATGATACAAAACCATGAGTAACAGTCTCTGAGTCCTCTTCTATCCTGCAGGTTAAAATCAATGGTTTTGTCTTGTTGCCTAGGAAGCGATCCACACACTCTCTCGTCAGCTTCCTTTTAGTCTTTCAAAAACCATTTCATCTGATTGTGTCCTTTGGCGGAGACTTCGCTTCTGTGCTTGGAAGGTCTGCCACCACGCTAACTCGTAATCCATACGCAGGGTGAGCAATTTCCAAGAGTATCATCTTAACAAAATAAATTCCAAACCTCGCTGGGCTGTGGTGACACACGCCTTTGATCCCAGGGCAAGGGAGGCAGAGACAGCTGGATCTCTGTGAGTCGGAGGCCAGCCTGGTCTACAGAGTAAGTTCCAGGTCAGCCAGGGCTACACAGGCTATTTCCAAACCTACAGCCAACAGCATCCCGTCTTCTTTGGAGGGATGCAAACGGTGGACAGTGCTGCCCCCTGAGGTATTCAGATCACTTAAGAAGTTTCTCTGATGAAAGGCCCTTGTCCATTTGCATACGTGCTTGCAGAGTTTTGGTGACAAAGGGCTGACTTATGGTGAATGTTTCACTAAACTCTAATGAACCCTTTACACACAAATGTATCCTTAGTCTATATCCAAGCTCAGACCATTCTCAAAGCATATCCACCACCTGGTATGTGCACCTCTGGCAGGTGTACGTATTCTATGGAACAATTACATGGGACCACATGACTAACGACAGACCTCAAAATTTATATTTTTTCACTATGGGTATTTTTCTCTGCTATGCACCCATACGGGTGTTAAGCTCGATTTTTTTTTTTTAAGACACTGTCTTTTTCTTATTCCTCATCCCCAATAAAGATCTCCCAACGAGTTTTGATGTAAATAATCTGTAACATAGGAATTCAGAGGGCTTCAGTCACTTCTCATAGCTAGATGACATGACAGACAGCGGGCAGGACGGGACAGGAAAGCCAGCAGGAGGCAGTGGTTTCATCATAGATTCTTATAGTACAGGACAGGGGACGTTTGGAGTCTGAGTTAGTTCTGTTCCTGCCCAGCTGTAGGCGCAGGTACGATCTACCGATACAATCTGGAACAAAGTTTGGCTTATCGTACTGACTTGAAATGTTTGGGCAGATGGGTGTCTGCTAAAACAAGGACCAATCCTGTTGATGAAGGGCAATGTCACCTCTCATCTTCTCGGTTGACTGACTCACCCCTTTACTGACCACTTGTGAAATTCTGTCTAAAGGTGTATAATGTAAAAGCTGCGAGAAAAATATGTACAGAGTGTAAAATTTTTTGATACCTATTGTAAGTTTTCTGTGTCTAATATTTATATGATAAAAGATATTTGGATCCCTGTAACTTCAAGATCTCCTGTTTCTTAAATTCATGCACAGGTAGGCATTTCATTTAAATTTACTGTAATTTAAACCAAAACTACTCCTCCATTCTATTAAAAAGTTTTCCTGGGGGAAAAAAAGGAAACATCCTAGATTATTTGGTTTAAAATGTTCTGCTCTTTTCACAGAATGAGGAACAGTGCAGAGATTCCCCACCTTATAATGAGCTCTCCAAACATGAAGTCTATAAAATGCTTAACACTGATTACAGGGGCAAAGCTGTCATCTCCCCGCGGTTTTTATTTTAATTCCACAGTTCTAGCTAAGCAAACCAGTAAGGAAAAAAGATAAAGGTGGTAAAAGGTGGCTCAGTCTTGTGTCCAGACCCACTCACAGAAATTCATCTGTAGTCATTTGGAGGGATAAGAGGCACAACAATTTTTTTTTTTTCTCCCAACCAATACCTTTGTTGACGGGACCAATGCAGAGGAGGAAGGCCAGCCTCCTCAGGCATTCTACGTTGTGATACATTCGGTTGGGGTTGTGTGCTTTCTTTCCACAATTCATAGTATTTCCTATGAAATACTGAAGTCACTCTGACAAGCTGACGTTGAAGGAAAGGTGAAAGTGTTTCTCAATCACCCATTCCCAATCTGCAGGTCTCGCCGCAAGCCCTGTCCTCCTTACATGGTAAATAAACCAAATGCCGCTTGAGGATACTTCCTGGCTATAAATCTATTTGACATTTTGCTCACTGTTTGCCATAAGAACTGGTAAATGCTTTTGAATTTGATGTTGTGTATCTTCTCTTTAGTGAAACAAGCTCTTTTAAATCAACAGCATAAAAAGAAACAGATAAACACCCATTTCTTATGGTGGGACAGCACTGATCTCAGTCCAGAGGAAAGCTCAGTTACTACTTTAATTTGCTAATTTTTAGTAAGATGATGTCCACACATGCTCCTAGGTGCCACAGGCTGAACAAAGACATGGAAAAAGGATGGACAGAAGGCGTGAAAATGGGGGGGGGGGGATCCATGAAATTAAAAAACCAAGCAGCAAAGAGAAAATATCCAAAAAGGTACAAGTTTTTAGGGAGCAGTGAAATGCTATTCACCACCCGTCTCCATGTATTGTCCTCAGTCCATTTATAACCTTCTCAAGTGATGATCTTCCACCATAAAAGCCCTAAGTTACCCTATCACCAGTCCAGGCACGAAAGAGCAAATAGTCTGCAAACAAGTTTTGAGCAAAGACTGTCATAAGAATTCCACCTAAGCCATGAGGCTGCAGACAACAGAAGGTGAAGGTCACAGGCTGGATTCACAGAATGTGGCTCCACTCTGCCATGACTCCAGAAGTGCCCAGCTGAAGAAAGACTGCCAGTGGTTGCCAGCAGACAACCCCAACAGCACTCATAAAAGGGACCAAAAACAAGTTAAAAACTCAATAGAAATAAACTAAGATCTCTGCCATGTTTACAAAAATCTTTAGAGCTAAAACATTTAAAGTAAAGAGCAGATATGTGATACAGGCCTGTAATCCCAGCACTCAGGAGGCTGAGGCAGGATGATGCCAAACTTGAGAATCAAGTGTAAGAACGAACAGCCTACGCTGCACAGCAAGAGCCTGTCTCAAAGAAAAATAGAAATTAGCTATAAATTTCCCCCACTCACTAACTAATGTTCATGAAATGGAAGAAATGAAAAAAAAATTCTTTTTCAACAAACTTTTTTTTTTTTTTGCCTACCCCACAATATTTTACTCACATATAAGTATATTTTATGTTTTACTTTTCAGAATGCACAGCTACTGATAAACATGTTTTCTTAATTAAGGAAAGCTTTTTGCTTCAATTACCACAAATGAAAAAATAAATAAATATAGACACAAAAATTCTAAGTTTACAAGTGAGAACAACACAAAGTTGTTTTGTTGTTGTTGTTGTTGTTTTCTTTTGTTTTTTTCTTCCACATTCTTCAAAGTCAGCTTGAAAAACATGGCAGGGTCAGCAGCACACACACTTACACTTTTAACATTATCTTAAATTTTACCACAGAGGTTACTTACTATACAATAAAACACTGCACAACTGTCAGTTATCCTAGGATCTCAGACTCCTGGGAGACACAGCTCTTGGGTGTGTCCCTGATAGTGTTTCCATTAGGAGAAAACCCTGCCTTAAGAGTGGACGGTGCCATCCTCGGAGCTGGGGACCCAAGCCCAATAAAAGCAGGAAGGAGGAAAAAAGTCCGCTGAGCAAGCATGCATGCCTTTCTGCTTCCTACAGACTTCCTTTCTGCTGACTACAGACTCAGTAAGACCCACCACATACTCCTGCCATGTGCCAGCAAACGTGAACCAGGAGCCAAAATAAGCTTTTACTCCTCCAAGTTGCTTCTTGCCAGGTATAGAGTGTAACTAAGATACCAGCTGCAGTGGCTAGTCTTGCCGGTCAACATCTGAAATCAACTAAAACCCAAGCGGCTGGCCATGCCTGTGAGGGATTTTCTCGACTGGATCATTCAATGTGGGGTGACCACTGTAAATCTGGATCTTTTAAGGTGGGACGACCCACTTAAAATCTGGGCCACAATTTCAGGCTACAGCCTATATAAAGGACCTGGAAGAAGGAAGCACTTGCCCTTTGCCTGCTTGGCCTCACGATCGCGGGCAAGCTCATTCCCTCATTGGTATTAGAGCCTATTTCTTTGGGATTCCAGCATAATGCTAAAGACCAGCTGAGACACACAGCTTCATGGATTCCTGAACTTCCCATTGTGAGACAGCTGTTGTTATCAGACCATATACTATGTCTGAGTCACCGTTCTATTGCTGTGCAGAGACACCATGACCAAGGCAACTCTCATAAAGGAAAACATTTAATTGGGGGCTTGCTTTGTTCCATAAATTTAGTGCGTTACTCTTCACGGCGGGGAGCATGGTGACAAGCAGGGTGTTGGAGAAGTGGCTGAGAGCTTTCCATCCTGATCCTCAGGCAGCAGGAGAGACTGGGCCTGGCTTGGGCTTTTGAAACCTCAAGGTCCACCCCCAGTGACACACTTCCTTCAACAAAACCACACCTCCTAATCCTTCCAATCCTTTCGAACAGTTCCACTCCAAGCATTCAAATATTTGGCCTACGGGGACCATCCTTGTTCAAATCACTACAGTACACCTCTCTAATAAATCCCATACATAATTTTTCAATTTTTTCTCTAGAGAATCCTAATACGCAAGAGTGAGAATCATGTTTTTTATTGTTGTTGTGGGTGTTTTTGTTTGGTTGGTTTGGTTTGGTTGGTTTTTGTTTTGCTGTGACCCATGACCACATTGTCTCAGGCTAGAAAAGCCACTGAGTTTTCACAATTTGGTGAGCTGTTGTGAGAAACTTATAAGATTAAAGGAGCTATAAAGATGATGGAGGAATGATCTGTGAAATTTCAGGGAGAAGCAGACTCTATTGGGGCTGTTTGATATTTTGAATTAACAATCTGTGGTTTTGATCAGTTGGACTAAAGAATCGGCCATTATTAACAAGAGAACAGGACCACTAAAGTAAAACCTTTGCTTTACTGGGACAATTGATGTTGGTTAGCTAGTGGCGTCTTCTGGGAAGTGTGTCCTCAGGGTAATGCCCAGGAACTGCTCCAGAGGTGGCCAACATTGTGACTCATGCTGGCAGCTGAACTTGGTCATTCGTAAGTCTCCCAGGTGGTACTGGCTTTGAAGGCATGAAGGGGTCATGGAGAATAACAGGCGTGGCACTGTGTGACAGAGCTGGAATCTCTGAAGAGAGGCCAGGAGAGACTATCGGTGAACGTACAGCTCAGTTGCAGTAAAAGACTCCAGTAATTTGAAGATGCCAGTACCATGGGGTAACAGCAGCAGAAGCCATGGGCTGGAGCCAGCCTGAGCCTAGAAGACAAGCTGTGTGTGCTGAAGAGGGCTAAGTCAGAGAAGTGACCCTTCTGAGAGAGTCGTGAGTGAATCCTAGACTTTAGACACGGAGTTATTTATATTACCGGAATTTGCTTTTGCCTTGGTTTCATTTGTGACTGTGCCCTAGTTCTCCCCTCCTGGAATAAAAAAGTAACTTATTTTGACTTCACAGGAGCCTACAGATGAGAGATTTGGAACTTTTAAAGAGATTTTGGAGTATTATAGAGACTTTAAATTTTAAAAGACTTCCGGTTCTTTTTTCAGAGACTGAATCTGAAACTGTTTGTAAGACTGTGATACTTTTTAAGTTTGAAAATGTTTTATATTGTCTTTATTAAAGTTTGATCTTGGGGATAAACAAGAAAGGAACAGTTGAGGCTTAAATGTGATGTTTGTGTGTCCAGGTGACAAGGAGTTAATTGTGCTGGCTAGTTTTGTGTCAATTTGCCACATGCTAATGTCATCTGAGGGGAGAGAACCTTATTGGCAAAAGTCCTGTCATAAGACTGGGCTGTAGGCAGGCAAGTCTTTGGGGGCATTGTTTTAATTAGCGATTGACAGGGCAGGGCCAAGCCCATTGTGGGGGGTGCCACCCCTGGACTGATGGTCCTGGGTTATTTAAGAAAACTGACCAAGCAAGCCAGTAAGCAGCACCCTTCCATGGCCTCTGCATCAGCGCCTGTCACCAGGTTCCTGCCTGGTTTGAGTTCCTGCCTTGGTTTCCCTCATTGAACTGTGATTCAGGATCTGTAAGCCAGATAAGCCCTTTCGTTGCCTAGTTGCGTTTGGTCACGGTGTTTCATCACGCCCATAGTAACCCTAAGGCACCAGCTCTATTTTTTTTCCTCTCGACAATAAGAGGAAAATATAAACCACTTACAATAGCAGAAATACTAGACACTAAATACTTGACATTCTATTTTGTAAAATACAATTAACAATATAGGGCAAATCCAAGGAATACAAAGGAAACAAGTCTATTCCTTTCTGTTACAGATAGGGGTCCTTTATGTACTTCAATCTTGAACAAAATGCCCATTTACAGGCTAAATTCAGTATTTAGACTGTAAGCACTGCCTGTACTTGTATCTTTATGAATGACTTCTCCAGGGGTGTCTCCTTTCTTATTTCTCAACTGAAGATAAACAAGTCTTTGGGAATTAAGGTCATTTACACACAAAGCACTTGTGGCCTAGTACCATAACCTGAATTCACAACTCTTAATTGCCAAACCTTTGACTGCTCTAATTACCAAATCACATATAGTTTGGCGTTTTCCAAGGATGCCTTACCCAACCTCTGATACATTGAAGCTAGAGATGATGGCCTCAGTCCTGCGATGCAGGCTGCCTTTTAGGACTTGATATCTAAAGTGAGGGCACTTTGTAGGAACAGTTTACTTTTCACAGCATCACGTAAAAATGGTTATGTACCTTTGTTCCTTTAAAGTAATTCTGATCTCATTTTTTTCTCTTTTACTGTTTGAGAATTTCACACACGCACATAGTAATTTGATTAAATCTACCTTCCTCCCCTACAATTCCTCTCCTATTCCCCCTGCATACACACACACACAGAGTCACTTTTCCTTCTCAACTTTATGTGCTTGGGGTTGATTTTGTTGTTTTTGTTGATCTGTTTTTGTTTGGTTAGGTTTTTTTTTGTTTTGTTTTGTTATTATTTCTTTTTGGTTTTTTGAGACAGGGTTTCTCTGTGTAGCCTTGGGTGCCCTAGACTTATTTGTAGACCAGGCTAGCCTCGAACTCACAAAGGATCTGCCTGACTATCCCTCCCTGAGGCCTGGGATAACAGACATACACCACCACAACCCGCCATCCTTCTCACTGTTTGTTTCTAAACTGAGCCCACTTGGCGCTGCCTCCATGTGCAAGGGTGTAGAACATCTACTAGAGCATTGGTAACCTCACATGACCCACATCCCTGGGTAAAAATGGCTTGCCTGCCCCCAGCAGTAATCAATTACCAATAGCTCCTTAGCTAAATGATGGGACTTCATGATCACCTCCCTGGTGGGGGTTGGTCTGGTGCTGCTATGTATTCAAATGCTAAATACTGGTCTCCAAGATCTGGTTACTATCCAGAGGAGTACTTTCTCACATACAGCAAATGATGTTGTGTAAATTTTGCTCCCTTATTATCACTGATTGGCTAATAAAGAAAGGCTGGAGCCTGTAGCTGGGCAGAATAGAGATAGGTGGAGCTTCGGTTCCTGGGCTGGGGATCCTGGGTACTGACCACTGGAAAAAGTGAGAAGCGGGGAGAAGAAGGAAGATAGAGGAAGAGGATGTGACCTGATATGGGCAGATCCAGCCCAGACTTATTGGCAGGTAATCTGGGGAATGCAGCTAGAAAAAAGCCAGGTTGGCTTAGAAAATTAGTTTAAATTGTACCTACCCAGTTATTGTGCTAAAGCTTTTTAAATAAATCATTAGGTCTCGGTCTTGATTATTGGAAGTGGGGCTAGCTGGGTCATAGACTAGTCCTCAAGAGTTTAATAAATATTCAACAACACCTCCCCACTCTGGGCTGGGATTTTGTCTGGCTTGACCCTGTAGTAGACACAACACGCACATGGGGTCACAACTGCTATGATTCATATGTGCAACTGCCTCGAGGGTCCAGAAAACACTATTTCATTGTAGTTGCTCACCGCCTCTAGTTCCTACAATCTTTAACTTAGCTATTCAGTCGGTCACACAGGTTCAAATCCAGCTGGCAAATAAGGCACATACACAGTGAGATAAAGAAGACTTTGTCTTCAGTCAACAGAAATTTAATAAGAACCTGACCAGAGGAACTTCAACCTATTAAAAAAAATGACAACTGCCTACTAAGCACAAATATTAGACACTTCCTCTATTGGTAAAATAGAATTAACAATAAAGGACAGATCCACAGGAATACAGAGTCTGGATTTCTTTCTGTTACAGGTGGGTGCCATTTATGTGTTTCAATCCTGAACAAAATACCAGCTTATAGTCTAAATTCAATCATGACAATAAAATACATTCCATTTTCCAAGTTGCTGGTAATAAATATTTACATTTTAAAAAATAGGTTTTGTTCTTTTGTTTTTTAAAAAGACACAGCATGCTTGAGTACACGGAATACGGAAAAGATCATGTTGCAGGGTCACCCGGTAGTTTAAATGGCCTTCTGTATTCAAGAATGCCACCCTCAAAGACACTAACATGATCTGCCTCAGGGTGATGTTCAAGTATGTCTACTGTATCTAGTAAGAAGCAGTGTTCTCTAACATCTGCAGTTTTTAGTATCTTCTATACCCACCTCCTCCTCCTCCTCCTCCATATGGATCTCCATAACCTCTTCCACCATAGCCCCCTCTCCCACCATAACCCCCCCTTCCGCCGTAATCCCCCCTCCCACCATAGTCTCCCCTGCCTTGGAAGCCTCCTCTGCCACCCCCTCCCCCACCACCTCCTCCCCATCCTCCTCCCCCTCCTCCAGCCCCTCCCCACCCTCCTCCACCTCCCCATCCACCTCTTCCACCCCCACCACCTCCTCTACCTCCGCCTCCACCTCCACCACCCCAACCACCCCTCCCTCCGCCTTCTTGTCTCTTCTGCCAAGGGGGCATTTCAGGGGGTGGTGGCTCAATTTCATTCGGGCGTCCTCCCCTGTCAGGCACCCTTCCCATAAGCACCTGTGGGATAAAAAGAGTTTTCTTTAAGTTTCTGGTTTTCAGAACTAAAATTTACAAAGGTCTCAAACAATATTAAAGGTTATTATTTCTAAATAAAGAAGCTAAATCTTTTGAATAACATAAAAGGATTGAATATGGTATGAACTAATACTGAAAATGTGTGATGTTTGACAAATTCTTTACAGTACAACATTTTTAAACAAACTAAAACAGTATTCCTAAAAGTTAGTCTTGTTAATTTTCTCTCATTTAAATTTGTTTAGCAAAATATATGACAAACGTGGTATTAGGCACACAAAGAACTATTTTAGCAAAACGTTTTTAAAGGCACAAACTATATAACCTACTTAGCCAAATTCATACTTGTATAGAGCCATAAAATGACTGCTTGATTCTAGCCTGCTTGGAATCCATGATGTATATTGTGCCAAGCACGGCACGGTGATTTTTCACCCCTGGACGGCAGGTATTCTTTGATTGTTAGAGGTTTGCTCAACCATTTAGATTTGGCAGGTATAGTATGAGAACCTTACTCCCGCTTTGAGAACTTCCTTGAAAATGTCCTGCTCTGTGATTTTTACTGAAACTAGTTCCTCCCCCAAATTGCCCGTTCTTACTCTTTATAAGTTGTAACCTAAAGAACAATAGATGGAGACTTGATCAGATTTTTGTCTGTCTCCATTCTTTTCATCTCCTATTCCATCCCATTCCCACACCCCCCTCCAGATTCCACGCTGACAGTCCTGCTGGGCGGGACACATACTCATTTATTTATAAATGGACCACTCTGAACTTTGCACAAGGGTTGACGTGATGATGGGTTATCCAATAAGACCGCACTCCTCAGGCACACTGTCGCTTGTCAGTGTATAAAGACTGCATAACATGCAGAGTTGAGCATTACAACAATCCCAAGTACAATTTGTAGCAGTTTCCTCCCAGGGAGAAACATTATCATAGGAAGCAAACAACTCAAAATAGCTTCAAGAAGTCCCTGAAACTGACCAGACTCAATAGGCCCCTCCTTCCACAGGAGTATGTAAACAGAACCAGGTGCTGAGCAACAAGCCAGTTGCAAAGACTATTCCAAGACTAGTCCTCCTCCCTGGAAGAAGAAATGGAGACCAGCCTAGCTGCCAGGAGGCAGCTCAAACCAACTGAGCACCTGAAAGGACACTCTCCAACCCGTGGAGCTGTCTGCAGGCTGTGCACCATGTTCTGGGCTCAGAGCCTTTGTGGCTGTCACTCATACTTTGATCACCTGGGCTTTGAATCTGGGGCGGGCGAGTCTCCCCACACAAAGTCTGTCATATAACAAGTGACAGTGAGAGAAGGATTCTCCTCAACTGCTCCTTTCTTTGGGGAAACTTAAGTGGTGCACCCTAACTCTAAATACAATGTGAAATGCTTCACAACTCAAAACATTTTGAGCACCAACATGATGGCACATTGAAAAATTCTACAAATGACATTATGGTTTGCACAGTAGAAGCACAGGCACATAAAAGGATATGGCACAAAATGTACCCCCAAACTATTTGTATGAGGTTTACACAAAACAAATTCCGTGTTTTAATTGGTCTTACCCTAAGATCACTATGTGGATATTCTGAAATATATATTTTACTTTTTTTTAATTTAAAAAAAATGTCATCTGAATCTTTATTGAACATCATTTGAAACACAAACATTTTGAATGAGAACTACTAAAGCTCATTCATATGAGAGAGCATGCACACAAACACCAGTTCCCTTAACTGTGCTTTTAACAACACTTGAAGGATAAACTACAGAGAGTTGAAGTTTCCACTCTTCAGTGGACATAAGCTATGTTACATGCTCTGACAGAGTGAAAGATCAACGGTACTTCTGGAGGGTGTCAACCCCTGCCACAGCGCTGGCAGAGCCACCGGGAATCAAACAGCTTCCTGCTCCTGCTCTGCAGAAGGCAAAACAAACTATTCACCCCTCAACCAAAGCAGTCAAAGCTTTGCAAAGCCACCTCTAGGTAAACACACCTAGAAAAAGAGGCCGTGAATTGGAGAAAGAGAAGAAGGGTTCATGCACTAGGGGAATGGGGGTTACATGGGAGGGACTGGAGGAAGGAAAGGTGCAGGAGTTCATATAATCACATTAGAAATTTAAAAATTATTTTTAAATTCATAGAAGTTATGTCCAATATTGCATTCTGGCAGGCGTGGTGGCCTGTGCTTTACATCCACATATTTGGGAGCCAGAAGCAGACCTGTCCATCTCTGAGTTCAAGGTCACCTGGGTTCCAGGCCAGCCAGGGATACATAGTAATACAATACTAATACACTCTCATTATGCAACAACTTCCAAATCTAAGAATCTTTAACTACCAACAATAATGCCCTAATAACCAAACCATATATATCTCACCAAATATATAGAGATGCTGTCCAAAAACAGCTCACAAGCTCTCCCCCAAATAAACTATAAAATAAAAACTGAAAAAAAAAAATTACTTTAAACAATCACCCTAAGGGACAGCAATATAGATCTACTAGAGCAATTACCTAGCATGCAGGAGGGGAGGAGAGGGGAGAAATAGGAGAAACCAAATGCCTCTGGCAAGAAATCCTATCTCAGAGCAAAGGGGGGAAGAAATCTTTGGCAACGACTTGCATCCTTGCTTTTGAGTTTTTGTTTTTTAGTCATAAAATTGCCTGTGGATGCTCTACTAGACAGACAACTTCCTGTTCAAGCTGGTGGTGATGTTCTGGGTTCATCTGTGGTGCTGCTGCCATTACACAATCAAATCTCATCCATCTTAAACTTCACGAAGACCACTGTCCTAACACTGGATCCCTACTCTGAATTGGGAAAAGATGCTCGGAGATTTTAATTTAATAAATCAAAGAAGTGGTAGCAACAATTCCTGGGGATTCTTACTAAGCAAATGAATAAAGCAAATGCTTGATAAAGCTACAGGGAAAGGCAATTCTCAATTCCTCTAATTCAGAAAGCTTTGATTTACTTCATGGCTACAAAAACTGAAAGGTATACACAAGTGATAGTAAGTATAAAATTTAAATGGATATAAATCCTTCTGACACCCTTTTCTCATCCATCGAACATGAATGGGGGAAAAATGTGCTAAAATCTGTAAAAACAGCAAACCAGAAAGCAACCCGAAAGAAAAACTGACCTTATTGATGGCACATGCCGTCTTCTCCCGGCTGATGCCACTGCTTGTCCTGATGATTTTAGATAGATCCTCACGGGCAGCAAGGAGATGTGCCAATGTGACTGTTGTCTTGGGCGACAAAGCGTAGCGCTTGGGCTGGTAAATTCTTGCTATGTGATCTGTTTTTGCCTAAATGACAGTAAGGAAGGAAAAATCCACACGTGTGAATCCGAATAAAAAACAGTAACAATCATAATCTTTAAAAAGAAGAAAATTCATAATATACAAGCAAGGAAACAGAAAAAAGGAGAAAGCACCCCATTTCTAATGCAATGTATGTAGTCAAATACACAGAGAAATAAGACAAAATAAATAGAAGAAAATACTTCTACTCATGTTAACAATACAGGGCAGGTAAAAAATCTTGTAGAACAAAACCCAAGCCTGAAGAAACAGTGAAGATTATCAAATGTCTGGTTGGAGGTGTTGGTTATCCTCAGTTTCCCTCAGTTTAACTTAGATATTTAGAGTGACTGTACCCTACTGGGAATGGTTTTAAATAAGACAAGAGAATAAATAAATAAATGATGTTCGAAGGGTAACCCAGAAACTAAATATGTAATAACTTAATGACTTAAAGGACTCTTAAAGTAGAATCCTACCATATACTAATATGTGGTATGAGTAAAAATATCATTTTTAAAGCTAACATTTATACTTACTAAATGTTCCAGGATTTAAGTTTTATCTTAAATTTAAAACCTACCACACTACAAAGATTAAAGTTTCAATACATTTTACACCAAAGGGTTTAAAATAGATTCATCAAAAAACTGAGAAAAATATTCTTAAAAGTGATATGTCAACTTTCTTAACAACAACAACAAAAAAAGCTCCATCAAAAGGAAATCAGGGAGATGTAGGAAATAGCATCAAGACACAAACAGAAAACAGGAAATTCAAATGACTAATAGGTTTATGGAACAAGTTCAATTTTCCTAACAAGTTACTCTTCTTATCTATGAAGTTAACAAAAAAGGCGATGCCACCAGTATCAGGAGAGAGTGAGACAGTATTGGTCTGCACACAGGAGCTTCAAGTACTAAAACTAATAGCCTTTCACACGGCAAATATCTCCTAGGAAACCGCCATAATACACAGTGAAATTTGCAGTAAATTATGAAAGTTAGAAAAATTAAATATAGAACAATTAGAAGCAGATGTCTAAATTATGAAGGAAAAAATTCATCCAGGGGATTGAAACTTTGAAAAAGAAACAAATACTTGAAGATGGTTAACCAAATAAAAAACATATCTAAAAGCATCATTAATAGACAAGACCACACAAAAGATCATACTTCAGGGATAGAGGGCAAAACTGAGACAAAAACACAGACATTTAAAAGGAAACTATTAAGGAGCATGAATGAAATTTCCAAGAAGTCTGGTGCAAAAAAAGAGTTGAGAGCTAAAATGAAATGGAACAGACAGACAGACTATTTATTGAAGATATAGTAGAAAATGTCCTAAACTTAGAGAAAGAAATAATATTCAAACACAAGGCATATGGAACTCCAGACATGACCAAAGATGAAGCTCCACATAGCATGTCATAGTCATAATGTCAAAAAAAGGTAAAAAAATAAATAAATAAATAACCCCCAAAGCACAGTAAAAACATCAGCTGATACACAAAAGCAGACTTTATATCAGCACCCATACGAGCCAGAAGCGCTTGGAATGAAGTAGCTCTAACTCTGAAAGCGAGCAACGGTGAACCAGCAATGCTATACCCAGGTATCTCCCAAAACTAGTGGGAAAATAAAGTATTTCAAGATATACACAAATTAAGGCAATTCTTAACAACCAACCCTGCACTGCAGAAAATTCTTAATAGAGTACCTAACAGGAAAGAAGAAAGGAGGGAAAGAGGGAAAGAGGGAAGGAGGGAAGGAGGGAGGGAGGGAGGGAGGGAGGGAAGGAAGGAAGGAAGGAAGGAAGGAAGGAAGGAAGGAAGGAAGGAAGGAAGGCCTGCCTGTCTCTTTTACTCACTGAGTATGTGAAAATGCACACTCCATGCACAGCTCAGATAAACAAACTATACCTAGGAAAGAAAAAAGCATATCCAACACAACAATTCAACAAACTCTCAAAATTAACACAGAAGAGGTAAAAGAAAGATCAATAATTTAACAAAACAAAACATTATAAAGTATATTTACAGAAAATAGTAAGCTCTTATTTATAATAACCATACATGTAAATGGCCTCAATTCACCACTAAAAAGATACAGACTAAAAAACTGGATTAAAAAACAAACAAACAAAAAAAAAATAAGTACCAACTATACATTATCTTCAAGAAATAGCTAGCAAAGACATGAAAAAATGGAAACAAATTACCAAGCAAATAGAAACTGTAAGTAAGCATGTATAGTTATCCTTATAGCAGATAAAGTAAACTTCAAAACAAAACTAATTAGAAAACATAAAAAGGAACATTACATATTAATAAAGAGAACAATTCATCAAGAAAATACAATAGTTGTAAACATTTATGCACTGAATATACTGGAGCCTCTAATTTCATACAAACAAACACTTAAATGCATAACTCCTTACACAATAGGGGTGAGGGTGGCCTCAATACTCCACTCTCCTATTTAGACAGATCTTCTGAACTAAAAGCAACTAAGAAATTCAGATCTAAAATTCACTGTGGATCAACTATGACATAACAGAATAATACAGAATATTCCACCAAATTCAAAATATATATATATATATATATATATATATATATATATATATATATATATTATTTTCAGCAGCACTTTTTTCAAAACTGATCATATCTGAGGACACAAATCCAAGTCTCAACAAATACAAAGAAAGAGATAGATAGTAAGATAGATAGATAGATAGATAGATAGATAGATAGATAGATAGACAGAGAGAAAGACAATCCCTTATGCTGTATTAGAACACAATGGAATAAAATTAGAAATCAACATGAGACACAAAAATACTTGGACACTAAACAACATATTTTTGAATTACCGGTGGATCACCCAAGAAATTAATACAGAAAAAAACTAAAATTCCTAGTGATGAATTACAATGAGAACTCAATTTCTCTGGAGTGCTGAAAAGGCAGTCCTCAGAGGAAGGTTTTCACTGAAAAGCTCGCACAGAAAAAAAAAATCTGAGTGCAGCTCAAGGCTCTTGAAAAGCAAGAATCAGCCAATATCAAGCCCTGCAGATAGCAAGGAACAATAAAGATTAGAGAATTAATGAAATAAAGATTTAAAAAAAAACAATACATAAAATTAACCAAACAAAAAGCTGATTGTTAAACCTTTAGCTAATCTGGTAACAGGGTATCATCACAACAGAATCAAATGAAATACAAATTATTAGTGATTCTACAAACACTTATATTTTAAAAAGCTGGAAAACCTAGAATAAAAGAACCTCTAAATACAGACCATTAACCAAAAGTAAAGCCAGAATATATAAATAAATAATATAAATAAATACCTTAACGAGACATACTACAGGTAATGAGATAAATCAAGTCTCTCCTCAAAAGAAAAAGAGGGAGGGAGGGAGGAAGGGAGGGAGGGAGGAAAAGGAAAAAGGAGGGAGAGGGAGAAAGAGTGGGGGGGAGAGAAAAGAGACAGAGAGAGAGAGAGAAAGAGAGAGAGAGGAAAGCAAGCCCAGGACCAGGGAGATTCACTGATGAATTCTATCAAACTTCCAAGGAAGAACTCAACACTGATTCTTCTTAACTTGCTCATAAAATAGAAAGCAAAGGAACAGTATTAAATCACTCCACAAAAACAGTATTATTCTGTTACACAAACAGGTAAAAACAAGAAAACTACAAACAATTTCTTTGATGAATATAGGTGCAAAAATTCTCAAGAAAATACTTGAAAACAAAAATCAGAAACACATTAAGTTCATGTATTATGATCAAGTGGGCTTCCTCCCAGAAAGACAAAGGTTGGTTCAGCATAAGTAAATCAATAAATGTCTTATACTATATAAACAAACTTTAGGACAGAACCTGCCTAATCGTCTCAGTTGATGTTGAAAAGGCTTTTGCCTGAATCCAACATGCCTTCACAATAGAAGTCCTGAAGACATTAGGGCTAGATAGCGAAGACCTCACAGTATTAAAGGCTACATGTACAACAAACCCCCAGCCAACAACATAGGAAATGAAGACAAAGCATTTCTTCTAAAAGCAGGGAAAAGACAGGGATGCCTACTCTCCCATCTCTTCCTTAATATAGTGTTTGAAGTCTTAGCTATAGCAGTTAGACACGCCAAAGATATTCAAGGATATAAATATGAAAGGAGAAATTTAAACTATTACTATTTGCAGATAACATGATTTCTTTAAAAAAAAAAAAATCCTATGAATCAACTAGAAAACTCTTGGACCTAATAAATACAAAGTTACGTTACTGGATACAAAAATCAGTATTAACAAAGTAGCTGCCATATGTATTAATAGTGAACTCATAGCAAAAGAAAAAAATGAAAAACATTCCATTCAGATCAATTCTTCTCAAATTAAGTGTCTAGAAATTTATTTTCTTCATGACAGTCACCTGCTTTGGTGTCTGCTATTACTGCAGACACAGGACTGGTTTCCTTGTAATACTTCATACACAGAGACAGAAAAATCATCAAGGACCACGAAGAGAATGCAAGTAACACAGAGTTGCTCCTAAGAACAGACATGTAAACCAGTGTCTTAATTTGTCTAGCCCAGGCTAGCCCCTAGCTGAATGAAGCTCATAAATTGCTTTTGTGATGAATCCCTGAGGCTGGATACCTTTGTTTGGCTTATCACAGAGGCCAAGATAGCAGTCCTTGAAACAGAGAGAGTCCTATGATTGCCCCTATTTACTATCTGGAACGTTCTTAATTATGATGAGGGGGAGCAGAGAGAACCCCAGGCTAACACTGGGTAAAGGATTAAAGGAACCAAGCTATCTGAAAAGCTTCCAGCTGGCAATGGCTCCATCCTTCAGCTGTCTTAAATGAGAAGACAAAACACAGTCACATGGACTAAAACCTGTTCCAACATCAGCACTCCAGAACTGTTCCTACATTGCTTTCTTCATTAGTTACTCACCTTAATCAGCTCACAGAAGTACTCCTTTTGTAAGTACTGGTATAAATCACACCGTGCAAATTAAAACCAAAGGTGAAAGCCAGGGGGAAAATGTCATCAGCAAACATGAACCTGTAGGAGACTACCATCGTTGTATGTATAAGCATTGGTGAACTGAACATGTGGCTGGCTCAGAATAGAATTCAAGCTTGAATGTGGCCTAGGTGCTAACAGCAGAGAAGGCGCTGCAGGAGCTGCCCCACACTGCCACCCACAGGACACCAGTGGGAAAGCAGCCTCACCTTGGCTCTATCAGACCATCCAAATGACTGCACTGTCACATCCAATCGTTTCATTAACATCCGCCGGCGGCATTCATATTCACTGGAAAGAGCATCATTAATTCTTTCCAGTTTTTCCTAAAGAATTTGGGGATGAAACCACAAAGATTAGACTCTTTGATTCTGCTCAGAGAGGAAACCTGAAAATCACTGTACTTTAAATAATGAGACTATGGGAAAACATTTAAACATTTAATTATAAAACATTTATAGTGTTCAGAAGCTATTAAAGATTCTTATCTTTCATTAGATATATTTACTTAATTAAAACATCAATTTGCTAAGCAGTGCACATTAATAAGGAAAGAATATAGCAATAACTGTTGTCTTGCTGGCTTCACAAACTACCCTTTCAAATCACAACTCTGCTAATATACTGACATACAAATATAAACATTTTTAGCTAGGTAGATATTTTAAATCGGTAGCTTAACTAAAGTGCAATGATAGATTACTCCAGAATATCAATTCTAATTTGCCAAAATACTAAATGTCCACTTATTAAGGAAGGCAGTTCAATGGATTAGATGTTGCTTGTCCCCTCAAAGGCGCCTATATTGAAGGTCTGGACTGCAAGGTGGCACATGTAGGAGGGAAACAGAAAAGCATAGAGAGCCTGTGTGAAGTGAGGCCCAGAGGGGAGTCTTAGGTCAACTGCAGGTATGACCCTGAAAAGGACTTTGGGATGCCAATCTCATGACTTTTCATCTGATATCTTCTCTACATACACAAAACAGCCTTGCCATCCATCAGGAAGTGACAGAGACAAAGGACAGCCCCCCCCCATAGCCCGCACTATGCAGTTTAGACTTTCAGTATTCAAAACTCTGAGCTAAAGTCTCTTTTTAATGGTAGCCTCTCTCAAATATTTCATTACAGCAACAAAAACATTTAAAAGTGAACTAATACAGTTATGCTCTGACTTAGTTATAAAACTAGTAAAAGGAACACTTACTGCCTGTTCTGAGCTTAAATCAACCTTTAGCAGTGGTCTTCCAACATGGTTTTTCTGGACTTTAGAAAGAATATCCTTTACCTAAAAGTCAATATGAAAGAATTACAAAATTACAAAAGAATACATATATATAATTTAAAACTATCTTATTATTTGATGTGCTGTTCTGAACACCAAGCAATAACCATGCTAAGATGAAACTAGTAAAACACCTCCACCCAGCAGGAAAGAGGGTCACAGCAGTACCAAATCCCCGGTTCACAAAAAGTGCCAGTTACATTAATTCAAACCACAGAGCATTCTTGCTAGAGTAAAAAGTGTAAGGTTCAGGAAATGTCAAGTTCAAATGATGCGTGTACAATAATTTTGCAATTTTTTCTCAAGATGGCATTCTTTACTTTCCAGTAAACTCTCAAGAGCGAAACTAAGACATTTTAGCAAGTACGTCAATTTTTCTCAAATAAATACTGTAATGTGTACTTGTTCTTTACTTTTGCTTTAGTAACATCACAGGTCATTCCAATAATAGTAATTTATCCTGAACAAGTTGACTACAGAGTAAAATTCTAGGTTGTGCTCATCCTTCTAACTGGTTGAGTTGTTCACTGTCTTATTTTACAGCAACCACCGCAAACAATCAGAAGCAGTAACGTTTCTTTAAGGATTCAATCAGGCTAAAGAGAGGGCTCAATGATTAAGAGCATTCACTGCTCTTTCAGAGGGGCTGGGCTTGACTCCCAGAAAGATCCATGTGTAACCCCATGCCACAGGCTCCAACAGGCATGCACGTGGTACACAAACATGCATGCAGGGAAAACAAAGTACATGAATACAAAGCAACTTCCAAAAAACTCAAAATCCCCTTGAAAACTGAGATGATGATAATAAGAAATGACTGTAAACAGGACAGGTTTTGTTTAATTTTTTTTCTGGGTGTTAAAATGTTCTAAAGTTATTCAATAATTAGTAAAAATGGCTACACAATACAGACATTTGTACATTTAATACGGGTGAATTCTGGCAGGCAGACTGCATCGTGAGAGTTATATTTAAACATTGCTTACACAAGCCTGTGCAGCGCTGCCCCAAACTGTAAACCCTCTGCTCTTCAGAGCAGAGTACCCCCACAGCGGTCACACAGAACCACACAGGACACTGTGAGTTCCCCAAACGCCTAACTACCTGCGGGCTACTTTACTTTAATCTCTTAATAACCAGGGGTCAGCTGTTGCCTCTCACTTGAGAGGGCACAAAATGCAATGAGACTTAGTAACTTGTTATTGAGTGAGCTATAAGCAGGGGCTCTGGGGGCTGAGTGTCTAGACATCAGACATCAGTCTACCTCACTGCAAAACAGAACCTCAGTTTCCTCACGCAGAGATTGCAAGCAATAAAAACACCTATTATCACAACATGCAAATACTCAGAGCAGTAAATGACATGGATTTGCTGTCACATTACTGAATAGCGTAAGTTAGAAAGTAAAAACTGTCTTTTTCAATCATAACAAAGTATCTTCTAGGAACATCACATGAAAAAAAAAATAAAATACAGAAATTCTTACTTCTGATTGGAAATGAATGGCATAGTAAGGTGTCTTAGGTAAACAGCCCTGGTGACATTGTAAGGTAAAACGCAGGAGGTACAAGGTGACAGCTGTTTTTAACTACCCGATCAGAGAAAGTCCAGTGTGAATATCCCATGGGGCGTGGGGTAAGCACGTGTTTTTCACCTTGCAAAATATCTACTTCTTTCATTATGTTGTATTACAACGCTAGCTACCCAAGCGATCCTTGAATTTGCAAAGTGATTTTTATCATGGAAAACTCTGGTAAAGCCTTAGGACCCACTCAGTAAGATAGGATTCCTGAATATTAACTACAAATTAAATTGTATGTATTAAATACACATCCAAACCTTGGCTTACAAATAAAGCTTTGGGGGAGTATTTTTGTTTTGGTGCTGGGGAAGGTATCCGGGACCTTCCATATGGCAGGCAAGGGCTTTACCACCAATACAAACTTCTAGCAACACAAGTTTTTCTTTTGAAATTAACAGCCTATATCACAATGAAAGGGAAAACTTTTATTTACAATATAGCATTGACAGGTTAGCATTTAGTTGAATTTTTTAATATATCTGTATGTAGGTATAATACCTTTGATTCCACTTGGCTCAAAAGGAGTGGAATGTCAGAAGTGTTTGACTTGGGGACCCCAAGGGCATCACACACAGCTTGCACTTCCTGGCAAATTTCACTGTTTTTATCTAACTGAGAATTTTTATGATTTTTCTTCTGTAATATCTGTAAAGCTTGAAGTTCTGTACTTAAAAACACTGCAACAAAAAAATCAGAAAATAACATTAATACATGCATGAGAATTTGAGAAAATTTCCTGAACTATAATTTACTTAAAACAAGTATTAACAATATCAAAATCAAGACTAACTTACAAAGAACCAAAGAGAACAGCAGCTATAGAATGCCTCAAGCCTGAATGACAAATAGGCATTATTCACTGAATTCTAAAAGTAGCGCAAAGTTCAACAAATACATGCTCTAAGGAGAACCTTAGAGCAGCTGTGGGAATACAGATTGATGAGACACGCCAAACCTCCCATGATATAAACAAACCTCACTCAAGAACCCCGAAGGCACAAACTATATTTTATCTTCTTTTCTGTGATGTATTCTCAGTGCCAAAGGCAGTTCCTGGTATAGCATTAGGTGATCAATAAATGTTCCAAAATAGTCAATCAATGCCCATCAGTACCAAAAACAAAATAAAACAAAACCAAAACAAACAAACAGTAATCTGTGTAACAGCCTAAATTTCCCAACGAATTTTAAAAATTAGGTAAGACTTCAGAGATGGCAGAGGCAGAGGCAGCCACTTCATCATAAATGGTCAGGTGTGAGTCAGGCAACGGAAGACTTGCTAAGTTGGCAAAGAGTGCGCAAACACAGGGATTTACTGAGCACACTGTGAGTGCTAACGTGTGCTAGTAAAGTTTGAGCTGTTTATGTAAGAATGTTGAAGGCAGTGCAACACTTTTAGTCAAACACAAAGGCCTTTCTAAGAAGAGATCCAATGTCTCAATACTCAGTCTACAAATTCTGATCTGAAAATATGTTGAAGACATGCATTTAAAAGCCCCAGGGAAGACAACTTACACAGAAGTTTCAAGCAGTCTTCTTTCTTTGTGAGACGGTCTTTAATATCTCCTGATATGAGTACCGAGTATGGACAGGCCATCTCTTTTAAAAAACCACTTATCTCAAGCTGGAAGCTCTCTAGGTCGTCTCTCCCTTTAAAAGAAGTCATACTATTCACTGAATGCTTACCACATAATCCACTATAAAATTTACCAAAAGTTGATTTCCATTTTATATTCAGTTCCAGATTTTCACTTTCAAATTCAATCTTTAGATAGGTGGTTGCAAGACTTGGGTAAAAGCAAGCACACAATGTCTACAGATAGAAAATGACATCTAAGTTTAGAATGAAGGACATGTCATGGGTTTGGAAATATTCTACATTGAAATCTCTGCTAAGTTTCTCCAGATGGACTCTCCATGAAATCAGTTAAGCGGACACTGAGCATGAGCACCTAAAACATTCAAAACCATTACCAGAGCTACAGTTACTAACTGGCTCCATGCAACTGTTCAGTTCTACTGTTTCTCCATATTCAGATAATGAATGGAATCATGGGCTGCTTTCTTTAATATAATTTTGAGGAACTTGCAGTATACTTGAAATATAGGCATTTCATTTTGCTTAAAATGAACTGTCATTATGACAAAGAAAAATTAATTAAAAAAAAAAAGCTTAGGAAAGGAATGCTACTTTGTTCCTCAGTAAATACCCAATAATTGCTCAGCTTTCCTTTTATCAGACTACCTGAAATGCTACAACAGATGCAGGAAGACTCCAGCTACAGGATGATGATGACTTGAAAGAGCTGTATAAGGTACTAAGAGGTTCTTAATCACAGTATTTCTATGTTAATCTTTGTCCTGAGATAAAGACCTGAGAATAGTACTTAAATTGAGGACTATAATTATGTTTAACACTTAATTCAAAATCAGTTAGGATCAAAAGCTCTGATTTTTAAAACAGCCAGTTCACACTACCTTTTCCAGGGAATGATACTGAGTCCATGACTGCAGATAGGCAGGGATGGCTCATAATTTGTAGCAAATTGAAGAATCAATTTTGGAATACTGTAAAATTTAATTCAAAGACTCTGTAATAACTGGACTGAGGTTCTTCATATTTCTGACTTTCCCTTACACCGTGGTCATTCTGTTGATAAAACTACAAATCGTGCGCTGTCATTTGCTTTACTGCTAAGTGGAAGGGTGGACAGAGCAGAGCGGCTTACCTGCTGAACTGATGCTTTCCTCCAGGTTGCATAAGGTCTTTATTTGGGAGCCTAACCAAACGCAGAGCTCCGAAAACTCAGGTGAAGACAGCCCACCCTCTGCTGCCTTGGAGAGCGCCTGTTCCTCTAACAGTGGACCCTTATACCTAGAAAGAAAGAAACAATGGTTTAAAAATGAACAGAAGTTGTTTTGATATTTGCTATTTTCTAACAAGAGTAAGATGAAATCTCTTGAGTTTTTTAAATCTGCATTGCCCTAATTGCTAAGGATAATGAACATTTGGGGGGAGAGGATATGTCCTTGGCCTTTTAATTTCTTCTATTGTGAACTCTCTGTTCATATTCATAGTCCCAGTGCAGGCCAAATGACTCCCCAAACACTACAGGCTGTTGCTCCTGCCCTTGGATATCTGTCAGAGGTTGAAAGTCAGCCTCTACTGCTGAGGACACCAAGGGCATAGGACTCGGGTTATGTGAGTGGAATCTAACCTGAAGCCTCCTTCCTGCAGTCTAGCTCCCACAGTACCAGAAGGTTTTATGCACACTGCCAAGAGAGGGAAGCAATCGGTGGCCCTACCCTGCTGCGACACCTATGACACAGTGACCAGCAGCAAGATATCCATAAGGTACAAACTCATTTTTGTTGTAAACAACAGCTGTCTAAGTCATCAGGAAGGAACTCATGGCTGGCCAGGAAGGAACCTAGCCAGATGGGGCTTGTCAGGGCACAGTCTTTGAAGAGAATCTGCATCACTTGGCTAGGGCAGCATAATTCCTTAACTACATTCTAAGTTTTACCCTCATTCCCACAGCTCCGCGTAGCTTCTCTCTACAGCAAATGAAGATTGTTACAGAAAACCACAAAAGGACACAATGCAGAGAGCAACAGATTGAGGGGAGCCCAGCCCCAATGGATAGCTCTGCAGCAGAGTTCCTGCATCCATGGTTCAGGGAACACCAAGGAACAAGGGACAGAAAGAGTGTCAGAGCCAGAATACCAGGAACTCTGCTGTGGGGCTACTTCTCTTAGAGAAGCCTGCTGAAATAAGACCTGAACAACAGTACCAACAGACATGCTAACATGCAAGGGAGGTGAATCTCATTGGGACTCAAGCCAGACAACGACCTACAGTCAACAAAAGACTGCTGAGAGAATTAGCCTTTCCCCGGGATGAGCACTCTGACTGGTTTTCCAGAACAAAGTGGTCAGCCCTGAGACTACAAACAGCAAAACTGGACTCAGCAGGATGTGTACACATATAGTATATATACTGAGAGAGATGTGTGTGACAATATAATCAAAGAAACAGGCTGTAAAATTGAGAGTTGTGGGATACGGGAAGGGCAAAAGAACTCTTGACTTTTCTTGTTTACTTTTACTATTTTTTTTAATCTCTTACTTTCTCTAGAGGGGAAAACCTCTAGTCCTCGTCAAGCCCTGCTACCTCTTTTTATAAATCATTTTATCAGACTACAGATATTACTTATATTGATTTGCGATTGTGGCTGCTTTCAGGGTAGAGTTGTACAATTTACTGATCATTCTTACTAGTTACTCTATGTAACTAGTATTTGGCTTTTTCACATATTTTCTAACAAATTAAAATATTATAAATAAAACAATATCAAAGTCTTAATAGCTGTGTGTTGTCCCAATAGTATGAACTACAGTGAACAAAAGCACAAATGCAAATTTCTAGTTTATGAAGCAAAGCTAAAGAGGACTGATGAAATTTTAACCTGCAATATTTATTTCAGTTTTATCATTTAAAATATTCCCACAAGTTGTATTAGCCAAGACACCAAATTTTCAAAATACCTAATATAGCACCTCAACCGTATTAGTTATCAATTTTCTACACATATTCTTTCTGCAACTAAGGCTTATTAGGCACAATACAGCCAGATTTTAGCAGAAGCTACTCACAGTTTTCACCTGATATTAAGATATCTCTCTCTCTCTCTCTCTCTCTCTCTCTATCTCTCTCTGTCTCTCTCTGGTTAGTAGAAGCACATTCATGTGACCAATGAGTCTTATGAGTGGTCCCCAGGATTTGTGACTACTTTCTCACTTTCCTGACAACCCAGCCAGACATTTCTCTACCAGGATGGTATCTTTAATTCAAAATACAATTACGAGTTTTATTCCCAGAAAATTCACCTGTCAATATTTGATAACACGATTTTGTTTTGCTCTTTAATTTTTAGGAATTTGTTTTCTTTTTTCATTTTACTTTTATTTATTGCTTTGCTGTGTAATTATGCAGAATATATAGTTTTAAAGTAAACTCATAAAATGAGGTACATTCACACAAATCTCACTTCCCATGTTTTTGTCTTTTAAATAGACCTCAGTGGATAGGTCCGGCTGTTCTTAAGGTTACTACAAATTCCAGGTTGATCACCTCATAATCTTCCTGCCCCTGCCTTCCCAAGTGCTGGAACTACAGCTGTGTGCTACCACACCCCTAGCTGGCCATCTGAGTCTCAGTGCCCCTGCTCGGACTCCCACCACATAGGGAACCGTATTAGTTAACTGGGAGCTGTCCATCTGCAGCTATTTTTACATAAGTATAAACATGCTTTTGTTTCTCCTTGAGATGAGGTAGCTGCTACATGCTGTTTGGTACCTCAGTCTTACTGCAGACACAGCTGCAGGAGTCAGAGCAGGCCTTCTTAAGCTTTTTCTAGGTGTGACGCTCTTCTCCAGAGAACTTGTTATGCATCCTGGGGTATATGAGTATGTAAAGTAGGTATAAAATCCAACGTTTACTGACAATAAATCATAAATTTTCTCTACTGACATTTCACCATCCAGTTATCAGTAGTACCCATTCCCCTACATCTCACCAAAGTTGCCAAACTTTTATATTTTTACTACCCACTGAGTCAAAAATGAGTTGTATTTCATGAAGAATATTTTCTGAAGCTCATTCTGTAGTCTAGGCTGGTTTCATACTCAGAGATCTGACTTCTTCTGTCTCGAACGCTGGGATTAAAGGTATGCACAACCGCCACCTAGTTATAAATATTTTCAAATATACATTTTGCAGATAAATTAAGCCAGGCTGGGCATGGTGGTGCATGCCTTTAATCCCAAAACTTGGGAGGCAGAGGTAGGTGGTGGATTTCTGTAAGTTTGAGACCAGGCTGGTATATATTTTTTTAAATTCATTTATTCACTTTACATCACAATCGTAGGCCCTCTCACCTCTCCTCCTGGCCCTATCCTCCCTCCCCTTCTCAAAAAAAGAGGAGGCCTCCCCGACCACCACCACATCAAGTCCAATCAGGACTGTGGCCTGGTAGGGGAAGTAATCAAAAAGCAGGCAACAGAGTCCATGTCAGAGACAGCCCCTGCTCCCCTTACTAGAGCACTCATAGCTACCCATCGGCTGCATCTGTGTAGGGAGCTTAGGTCCAAGTTTATGCATGGTCCTTGGTTGATGCTTCAGTACCAGAAAGCCCTTCTGGGCCTTCATTAGTTGGCTCTGTTGGTCTTCTTGTGGAGCTCCTGTCCCTCCAGGTCCTTCTATCCTTCCCCCTACTTTTTCATAAGACTCCCTAGCTTCACCCAATATCTGGTTATGAGTCTCAGCATCTGTTTCAATCAGCTGTTGAGAGTATCCTCTCAGTGGACAGCTATGCTAGGCTCCTGTCTGTAAGCATAGCAGAGTATTGTTAATAGTGTCTGGGGTTCAACCTTGTCTCCTTAATGAGATTTAAATAACAAGTTGAACGCCAGGCTAGACATGCATATTTATAAATCATCTGATCTTTGTTTCAATGCTTTTTGATATTAGTCTAATTCTGTAACACCATCAGATAAATGTGGCCTTAAGATTTAAGCCCCAATGTGACCCCAAACTCTCTACAGAAGCTCTTAGACCTCTGTCAACACCTGTAATTAAATGAAACAAATAACCTATTCCCCATCTCAGATGATGCCTCCAGGAGAAGACAGAGCTATGGCTGGGACACTGTCTGCTCCAGCTGAAGGTTGCTCCCTAGATGCCAGTCTCCCTCCAGGCCTTACATGGCCCCTCACTGAGAGACTCAAGAGTGAATATTCATTTCCCACGTTCATTTCTACCATAAAGCATTTGTAAGTGTCAACAAACACTGACCAAATCACCAAAAATGCTGACTTTAGGGAATGACACAAACATAATCGTCAACATCTTAGTGTACCAGGTGAGGTGAAAAAACAGAAAACAACGCATCTAACAAACTTGAATGTGAATTCAGAATGAACCGTAGCAGGGACCAACACAGGTAGACTGTTCAGGGCATGCTAGGCCAGAGGGAAGTATGCAAAATACCTCATTTAATTACCATAATACCCCACAATTGAGTGCTGCCATTCGGCTCAGTTTACCGGTGAGCAAAGAGGAAACCGGTAAGCAACTCAATTAGAATTGCCACAGTCCTGGCAACTGACTAGCTTGAGCTGTACAATCCTCTATTGCCTCTGTTCAGCCAGACCAAACCTTCCAGCACTGTCTCTTTTCAATTATTTATATAAAGATATTCTATGGGGTAATAATAAGTTGGGTATGAAACAGTGTGCCTGACTAATGCAGTCCAAGCAGTGCTGGGTGCAGTCTCGGAGCTGCTTTCCCTGTCCCCGGGTATCAGCAGCCCACTCTGTACTAGCACAGACCCGGGGTACTTCCTTACTGTCACCAGTGCTCCCTAGATGACAATCACCGTGACTTCTCCCTGAGAAGTCAGAGAAGTGAGAGGTGCATTCTGCCACCTTGATCTCAACGAAATTCTGTTGCTGGCTGAGGGTAGCATTCCAGTATCCGTATTTAATTGGGGAAGTGCTACTGTTACTCTAAACAGCTACAGAACCCAGCACCTCTTACTGGAATCATAGCTACTAGTTTGACATTGCTTCAGGCTAGATGAATAAACCATGGCGTTAGTCCATTAAAGTGTTGTGGTTCTTCCTCCAACAGCCATTACCCAAAGCCTATTTTTTTTCCCGTTTTTAAAAAAAAACTATTTAATATGTATAGATGTTTTGCCTGCATGCTTGCCTAGGCACTAGGTAAATACCTGGTGCCTAAGGCCAGAAGAGAGCACTGGATCGCCTGGAACTAATTACAAATAGTTGTGAGCTGCATGTGGGTGCTGGGAATTAAATTTGGATCTCCTGAAAGAAGAGCCAGTGCTTTTAGCCACTGGGCCATCTCTCCAGTCCCCTAATTTATTTTTTGAATATCAGCCAGTGCAAACAATATGAGCCCTTTTTTTTCCTACCATTTACCTATACTACTGGTCCTGGTGCCACTTTAGCCCTCTACCTCTCTGCTTTCCATGCTCAGCCACACTGCTCAATCTGTAAACAACTATTCTCGTCTTCACCTGTCTCAGGCTAGCCCTACTCCTGAAGCATTAACTTCATCCAGTTCCTCCGGGTTTTGTCCTCCTTGCTCTCACAACTACCCTTGTTGTTTAAAGCTCTGGACAGTTTCTCCTGCAGTTCCAGCGATGAGCCTTTTGAGCATCTAACACTGTTTTGGTTAGATGTAGATTTTCTTCTCCATCTACTCTTACCGTTATCTTGTACCTTTCCAAAGTCCACAAGCAAGTCCTATGAACACCCTGAGCCCTCCACTCCCTAACCTCCTTCTAGAACCACTTCATGTCAGTAACATGCTCTCTGGACTTTGCCACAACTAGAACTATTCTATTTCCCAAATGGTGAATTCCAGCATGTCTCTCCCTGACCATACCTTCTATCTCCCTGGCTTCTTTTTCAACAACTGTTCTTCAACCTCACTACCTCCAAACTACTGGTTCCTCTGCGTTCTCCATGCTTTCTGGCTCCTTCCTATTTTTACATTCTTCCCTCTCCAATTGTGAGTCCATGGTATGTCATTTTACTTTGTTGCTTAATACATAACAACTGAAGAAATGAATCCTTGAGTACTAAAAGTCCATAACTGAGGATCATCACTAAGTCCCATAATGCATTTCTTTCCTTCACACTATGATGAACCCACTACCACTAAACAGCCATCAAGTCTTTCCCAAACTATTAAATAAGATCCCAAAATTCCCCAATGTGCTGGCAAAAGGAACTTTAAAGTTAAGACATCTAATAATCTGCCAGTCCTATTAAAGAATAAAAAAGCAAATGAATACCATTGCTGTTTTAATCGATGATGAAAATCCCAACTGTTCTAATTTATCAATAAGGACTCAGGAGCCAGAGCTGGGGTGAAAACCCGCTAGCTCAAAGAGGCAGAGAAAGCACCCAGATGACCTTCCTTCTTAGCTCAGGTCGGGATGGGAAAAAACCCAAAAGGCTTACTAGGAGGAAAAGGCCAAAAAAATCCAAGGCCAAAGGCTTGCTAGTTCAAAGCCCAAAAAACCATGGAGATGAGGAGCTGAAGCCTAACCTAAAGCCAGAACTTGAGCTAAAAGCTCTGCTTCTTCTACATGCTTTCTTAAATACTCAACTCAATGTCCTGCCAACTCTTTAATCCCTGTCAGCTGTTTTTTTGCTCTGTCTCTTGACCTAGGGTTAACTTTACTAAATCTGGTATACAGAGAACTCTTGGTTTAAAGGTGTGTGCTAGGCCAAGGTGAACCACACATAATCACCTGTTTACAATAAAAGAAAGTTCTTGGATTAAAGGTGTATGTTAGGGCACAACCAGACCAAACAATAAACAGGGTTGTACAGTTCACAACTTTAGGATTCATAATGAGATCAAATATCCTGCAACACACCATAGCTGTATAGGTACTGCATGCTCTGGTCCAGCCTACACCAACCTTGGCCTTCACACTCTGCCTTCTAGCAACATTACTTCCTCTTGATCTAACACAACATGGTCCTGCATGGTTCCAGGCCTTCCCATCTCCTAACATATAGAACATACCATCTCCCTTCTAATACCATCTAATCTCACTTAGTTGATTTCTACTCATCCTTCCTCCCTCAACTCAACTATCACCTCTTCAGGAATCTATCACTAACCCATAAGCCTCTTGTTCTATCACCCTGCTTTTTCCTTTGAAGCACTGAATACAATGTATAAATGGCCAACCACATCTGTTTTTACTCTCAACTGTGAGCTCCATAAAGCCAGGAATCAATCTGTTTTGCTCACCAATTAACTCCTCAGGACAGTGTCAGGACACAATCATGCTCCATAAATGCTGTGAGCCTGGGCTGTGAAGCTTCAAACCTCTGCAACACTATGTTACACTTCTGAAGTTAATGACTCAGTGAGTCGGTGGTACATACCAGAACAGAACCTTTTCATCAGCTCTGTGAATGGCTCCAATGTACAGCCAGCCCAACCAGCTGAGATGGACTCGTCACAAAATCAAAGGCCATGAAATCATCTGCTTGAGGGTGTTCATTTGACGGAAGAGGAAACTGAGTCCTACGCAGTTTTCTTTGTAACACACTCATCTCTACATTGGCCTTTCACAGTTTTCCTTTTTAAGTCATTCCATTAATTTCTTACTTTACATGGCTGTCATGTAAAGTAAGAAACCATGTAAAGTAAATAACCATGAACGCACTTTCACTGAGAAACTAAATGGTTTAATCACAAAATAAAAATACATTATTCAGAATCTGCATGGAGATCTGAAAAGACAGTGGTCAATTACAAATACATTATCAGTAATATTTTCCAGATTTCGTTATCATAGAGGGAATTTTTCAAACTTCAAAATCTAGTTCTTGGCCATCCCAGGTAATATCAATTCTAAAGTGTGCAACTCTTCTACTTCTCCATTCTGAATAATATGAAACAAGTGTTTCTCAGAAATGTCAGCCTTACAGCAAATTTCACTTTCTTAAACTCTACGGTAGAAACAATAAGTTTAAGGAATCAAAGAATAAAGCCATTGTCTTCCCATGGCATAATGACTTACAAGATCTCCAAAAGTTTAAATGTCTGACTTGGGAGCCAAACTGGAGCCCAAACTCTTCAAAATACTTTAACTTCATATATTAGTTACATCCTCAGGCAAGGCAAGAGAATTTCCCAGAAACACAAATGGCCCTAAAATAATCACTGGTTCTGTTCTTTCATTTAACAAACATTTTATTCAAGGTCAAGTAGATGCAAGGTAATAATAGCAAAGTATGCATTAGCAGGGTAGAATAAAAGTAACACTTGCAAGAGGCACAACCAAGTTTGAGGGAGCAAAAGTAAGGGGCGGGGCATAAAGATTTCAAGCTTCTTTAGAAAGTTACCCTACAAAAGACACCGCATGTGAGAAGGGAAATGATTATGTAGAGGGCACCAACCAAGGTAGGAGACTTGTTTATCAATCCTCAACCGTTTGGCCCTTTGCTTAGAAGTATGCACCCTCCTTTGAACTTTTTCTCCACTCATATATCTAACCTGGCACTGTTCGCTGTGACAGACCCCACTCTAGTACGTTGCCAGGGCCTCGGCAGTGAAGTAGGGTGAAGTTCACAAGACAAACATGGAAAAACAGCAAGGGCTGTGAAGAAAACCAGGGTGGGAAGAGAGCAGTAATACGGCGTGTCCAGATCGCCTCATTACCGCCACCTCCTGGGGTCCTCAGAACACTTAGCGCCCTGGATTAGAAACTGCTAATACCACTCTGAAAACTGTCATTCCTCCCCGCCTGCCACACAAACGGGCATCAAGGAACGGAGATGGTTAAATGCAGGGGTTCACACTCAACCAAGAGTCTCCTAAGAAGCCGGGGTGCGTCCTCCCGAGCCCGGGGTAAGCCGCCGATTGAGGAGCGTGCGACACAACGGTCCGGAGGCGAAGTGCGGTGCGGCGGGCGCAGGATCTACGTCCACACAAAAGATCCCCAAGGCCCGGGGAGAGCCGGCTGCGGGCTGAACGTGACGGGCAGGACAGGGGGCCGAAGCACCCGCAGCCCGCAGCCGGCTGGCCTCTCGTTCCGGCCGCTGGGTCCCGGCTAGCGGGAGCGCAGAGGCCTGCGCACTGGCCCGCACACCGCCTGGCCCGGGAGATGCGCGCGCCTTTGCCGCAGCGGCCACGCGCAGGGCCAGCGGGCGCTCCCCTAAGCAGCGGTCCACGAGAACACTCACCCCAGGGCCTCCAGGGTGTCCAGTATGTCTCCCTCCATGCTAGTTTCGGGCCCGAGCTCTGGCCCTCTCATGGTCGCTTGGTCCAAAGCTGTTCGTCACTCTAAAAATCCCGCCGGAAACCAGCGTCATCGCGCCGAGGTTCCGGGGCGGGTAGCCATGGCGACCGTGGAGGCGCGCTTGGGACCGAGGCCTGGAAACAATCCATGCTTGGTGCAGTCTGAACGACGTGTTTGCAACAATAGAAACTTTTATTAATGATGGAAAATAAGCCATATGTTCATAATAAAATGGAATTTTTGTGCTGGGTCTTATCCACGTGTGGAAGTCAATCAGTCAATCTTTTATCATGACTCTTCCACCTTAGATTTTTAATTTTTATTTATGGTGTGTGTGTGTGTGTGTGTGTGTGTGTGTGTGTGTGTGTGTGTGTGTGTGTGTGTGTGTGTGTGTGTTCCAGTGCCCTACATGAAGCCAGCAGAGGGCATCAGATTTTGTCCTATGGAAGAGGAGCCACCATTCTTAAACAGTGAGCCAACTCTCCAGTCACCCACACACACACATCTCTCCTTCTATAACAAAAAATTCTCAGAGGAAAGTATAATTATCTCCAGCTAGAAAGTAACAGCATATGCATATAAATAAGCCCATTGAGCCAAAATATGCAGCTGTGCTCCTGCTTGAAGAAGAAGAGATCGAGAGTATTATTTCATTATGAATGTAGAACCAAATATATGATATATTCTTTCCGTTTATCTGTAGAGTCATCTCAAATATATACTCAGATTTCATGTTGTATTGATGATCATATATGAATGTATAAGTAAACAAAATACCAATAGTAGCTACAAATCTAGATTCAGTAGAAACATCCTTAAGAAATAAAAGAAAGGCCACTGCATGCCTTTAATTCCTGCACACAGGAGGCCGAGGCAGGTCTAGCTCCATGAGTTCAAGGCCTGGCTCCTACATAGTGAGCTCCACGCCAGCCAGAGTTACAAAGTGAGACATCGTATCAGAAAATAAGCAAACAACTTTAAAAATAAAAAATCAAAAAGAAGAAGAAAAGAAAGACATCTTCTGAGAATCAAAAATTAGCATACATTATTTCCAGCAGATTTGTGTCAAAAGAAATCTCAGGGTTGTTTGAGTGAAAAGAAAATAATGACAGATGAAAACACAAGACTGTAAAACGTGATGAAAACTACTCCTAGGAAGAGCAAAATGAGATAAATATTGGCTGTTCAAAACAGCAATAGTAATGTCTTGTGAAATTTGAAATGTAAAATGTTGGAGGAAAGAGTTAGCAAATAGAGTTAATGAATTATAGGATTCATGATTTCCAAGAAGTGATAAAGAAATAACTTATGATAATAAAGCAAGATTACACACCATTGTCATTAATGTATTCAGTAAATAAACAATCAAATATAACATAGAGAAGGGAGGACAATGCACAGAATCTATTGAGAAGGAAAAAATGGAAAATGAAGTGTTAGACCATGATGTAAGATAGCTGGAGCAACATTAAATGCCAGAAAAATTTGCTAGGTAATTAAGTATTGTAGAGAGAGGTAAGCAGGAAGATTTCATTATTTCTTTTTAAGTGAAGGGAACAGAAACCTGCAGCAATCATAAATATTTGCTTTAAAATTGATGTTCAAAGTGTTTTTTAAACCACAGCACTGATATAATCCAAGGGAATATTTTGATGGGAAGACTTGAAAAATCTGTATCCCTGAGGAGGCCCATGGCATATGCTATACAGCAATGTGATTTAGGCACTGTCCCTTCAAGAGCTACATTTATTTTCTTCTTCAACCCAGGCGCTATAACCACTTTAATCAATAGAATACAGTAGATATAATGTTAAACCAATCAGGCATAGTCTTTAAATAGTTGGTCACATATAAATATGTGTATGATTATGCATGAATGTGTATGATTAATCATAGATTCACATATATGTGCAAATATATAAGTGTGTGTGTTTGTGTGTACTTGGAATGGGATGCCTTATCTAGAAACCCAATCACCAGGCTAAGATTTTGCAGCTACGTATAGAGACCAAGTATCAACATAGTATTTGGTGAAGCCAGGTTAAGATCCCAGGACATATGTATCATCTTGGTCATTTCTAGCTGAGCCATCAGGTGATTTACTATAGTCCTAGGGGTGGGGGGAAAGCCAACAATTGTGCAAGGTCTCAAGCAAGAACTATCAGCCCAGCCCAGCCATCTCATAATCAAAGAGATAATAAAACATTGTAAGGAAAGGATTTATTTGGCTTACACGTCCATACTGCTGTTCATCCTTAAAGGAATCCAGGAACCGACACGCAAACAGGACAGGAACCTGGAGGCAGGAGCTGATGCGGAGACCATGGAGGGTGCTGCTTACTGACTTGCTCCTCATGGTTTGCTCAGCCTGCTTTCTTACAGAACCCAGGACCACCAGCCCAGAGATGGAACCAACCACAATAGTGTAGGCCCTCTCTGACCAATCACTAATTAAGACGATGCCCTACAGAGGGCTCTTTCAGAGGCATCATCTCCATTGAGGTTGCCTCCTTTCAGATAACTCTACTTTGTGTGACAAACTGACACAAAACTAGCCAGCCCAGTAGAGAAATTGCCACATGCACTTGTCCTGTATGCTTAGGAAGAACAATAAGTAATTGGAACAACACTGCACTTTTTCTGTCACAATATTCTCTTAAAACCCATCTCTCTAGTGAAACTATATTTATAGTTTGATCATATATCAAATCTAAAGTTAAAATGACCCAGAGACCTAAACATAACCAGAAACCAAAACCTTGTAAGAGAAAATGTAGGAGACTCTTACGGATCTTAAGTTAGTCAGAGATTTCGGTGAGACATCATTACAGGCACAACCCAGGAACACAAACATGGATAAACGGTGCTTTATCAAGATTAAATTTTTTGCTCTTTAAAAAAATTTTAAGAAAATGAAAAGCAAACCACAGACTTGGGGAAACTATTAGCAACCCATACTTGATGAAAAGACCTGTATTCAGAATATATTTTTTTTTAAAAAAAACTATTAAATCACAATTTTTTAAATAAAGAACACTCAGGGCTGGAGAGAGGGCTCAGAAGTTAAGAACACTGGCTGTTCTTCCATAGGTCCCCGAGTTCAATTCCCAGTGACCACATGGTGGCTCACAATCATCTATAATGAGATCTGGTGCCCTCTTCTGGTGTGCAAGCACACATGCAGGCAGAATGTTGTGTAAATAATAAATAAATCTTTAAAAAAAAAAAAACACTCAATCTCCAAAACAGCAAAAGATTTTAATATATACGTCTTCCTGAAGAAGATACACAGACAACAGATCACACAAAACTATGTTCAATAACTTTCTACAAATGCAAATTAAAATTGTGAAAGACCATTATGTCTCTAGAACTGCTAAGATTTTCAAAAAAAAGATTGGCCGCATGAAATCTGAAGCAGAAATGAGCAGCACATCTCCAGGAGCAACGCAAGCCAGTGAATATGAACTGTTTCAGAAACTAACTCATGGCTTCCTGGAATGCTGAAAAATTCATGTGCGTACGGTCCTCCACTCTACAGCTAGACATTCACACCGAAGACAGCCTGTGTCCTAAGATTTGTGTGCGAATGTTCAAAGCATCATTTGTGATAGCTCCAAATGGGACATGACCTCATAACAGTACTGTCTTGAGACGTAAATGGAACGGGCAAACAGACGGGGGTACAATATGACTTACCAATTAAAGAAATCAACTGATACCTGAATTAATATGCATGCATTTCAAACTAACCAAAAGTGAAAGAAGCTGACGTTTAAAGGAGTGAATCATAAATATTCATTTACATCGAATTTGAGGGAATACACAGCAACCCCTAGTGACAGAAAGGGATCAGCAGTTGCCTAGAGACTGCAAGAGTCGGCGCTGTCAGGTGAAATGAGGACAGCAGGGCTGTGGAAGAAGCACTTGAAGATGATTGGTACTTAAAAATTATGTGTAACTAAGTCAAAATGGAGGAAGTTGCGTGTGTGTGTCAGTGTAGTTCAACAAAATAGTTTTAAAAGCAATTTCATTTCTTTTTTGCTGTTTTTTTTTTTCTTTTGGTTTGGTTTGATTTTTTTTAGTTTTTCAAGACAGAGTTTCTCTGTGTAGCCTTGGCTGTCCTGGACTCACCAGGCTGGCCTCAAACTCACACAGATCCACCTGCTTCTGCCTCCCAGTGTGCTGGGATTACAGGCATGCACCACCGCTCCCCGCTACAATTTAGTTTATTTTTTTATTATTATTAAGTTTATTTCTTTATTCACTTTACATCTCAATGGCAACACCCTCCCTCCTCTCCTCCTGGTCCCACCCTCCCACCTTCTTCACCCTTTCTCCCCTCCCCTTCTTCTCAGAAAAGGAGAGCCCCACCCCCATTGCAATTTAGTTTCTTAATGTATAATTTTTAATTGATAATTTGCAGTGTCTGGGGATTGTGAAAGGAACTCTACTGATGGTTACATACAACAAAAGCCTTTAAACTCGTCCTAAAACAGCCACTGGTCCATCTCATTCGATAGAAAGCATCAATATTAAAGAAAAAAATAAAACCAAAAATGCACCCAGTTGCAATTTTTGCGAAGGTCTCTTTAATTATTGGGTAGCATGCCTAACAGTCAATACATTTAAACAATGCATAGTTGACTAGAGCAACAGAAACTGGAAGGCCAGTAACTGTCCAAATAATTATAACACCTCTTCGGTGGAGAGGTAGGTGCTGGTCACATAGAAATATGTTAAAGCTAAGACTTACTCTATTTATTCCCAAAAATCTTTTGGCCAGATTGTACCTCCAAACCCAGGGGAAGCCCAAGCTTGTGACCTCCAGCACTGACACTCTTCCAGTGTAGCAGAGTACTGTTAAGCCTCGCAGGAGGCCTAGCAGTCTGAGTATGGCCTTCTCAATGAGGGTAGCACTGCTGGACTTTTCGGAAATGGGAGTAGTAGGATCCAGGTGGCACTTAGCTGTGATCCCAAAAAGAGTGCAGTTGGCACCTAGTGGACTCCACACAAGGCTTGACGAAGTGCCAAGATCTCCACGTGATTTCTCATCAACAGAGCCTCCAAATAATGCTTCCTTGTGACCTTTGTGTACGGCCGGAAGTGTCCATTCCCGTGGCACGCTACAAAGGTATATTCCTTGTCAGCTTTGAACCGTCACAGGTCGTGTGGTGTCCATCAAGCCGGCCTCCCAAACCAGACCTTTGAGCTACGCATTGTCAGCACAATGGATGTCTATACGTCCTCTCCTCTAACGGGACTTGATTTCTGCACTTTTCATCCCAGTTTGATGTGAACGTAGTGTCGGATAGCATTTTCAAGTCTTAGCAAACCCGGTCGTCGATTTCAATTCTGTTCGCTCCATTCATATTTCAGCTCCAGTGTGCCAGGAACCATCCATAGCATAGCTTTAAATAAACCATAGTTTTAAACAAACCAGATGTGGACTGGTTCATTCCATACCACTGCATGACTTTATACATACAGCTTCCCACACCCAAACCAAAGGCTTTGCTGAAATTACCTTGGGCTGCTATGTCAAGGTTCCCATATGGCGGAGGGGTACATCCTGGTAACACACAGAAGCAGCTACCTCTGTCCATAGGCTGCCACAGAGGAGAGCACAGGAAGAGGCAATGTAGGGGCCTCCTAAAAGGTGCCTCCGTTGTCACTGGTCTCCCAGCTAAGGCTTTGGGCTCTCTCAGGATTGAGCTGCAAGAAATGAATGGAACTGGAAATCACCAGGCTACGTGAAATAAGGCAGATTCAGGAATGCAAACAGTGTGTGTGTGTGTGTGTGTGTGTGTGTGTGTGTGTGTGTGTGTGTGTGATCACGTGTGCACGCCCACACACGAGTGTACATATGGAAGGCTGGTGGGTAGGTGAAGATCTGAGGTTGATGTCATGAATCTTCTTCAGTCACTCTCCAGCTTACTTTTTAATACGTTGTTTCTCATTGGTTGGACTGACTAGCCAGCAGGGACCTGCCTGTCTCTGCCTCCCCAGTACTGGGATTAGAGGAGCCAGGCCCAGGCCATCACTGTGGACAAAACAGATTCTCTCTGAGAAGGTCTCTCCCTGGGAAAGATAGGCTCTCTGTCCTTACTGCTCACTGGAAAGGTTTGGGCTAGAATTATCATGTGAGGCCTACTTCCCTGGGGAGGAAACTAGAGAGGGGCAAATCCTAGCTGGGAACTCTGAAAACCTTCCACCTAGCTCTTTCAGAAAAATGAACTTCAGGTTTCCCCACCACAGAGACTAACGCATTCCTTCTTTTCATCTAAGTGATGTGGTCTAAGCTGCTTCTGACTGGACAAGCCTGTTGGCATTTCCCGGGGTTCTACATACTCTCAGCTGAACCCCAAAAGAAAGCTTGATCTGCCTAGCTCAGGAAGTTCCACCTTGGAGCTTCCTGCCTGTTACTGAACAGCATCTTTTCTCTCCAGGAGAAGTAACTCAACCTGGCTTCCTTTTCATAAAGACATTTGTTTATCTGTGGGGATGTTTTGCTTGTATTTATGTACTTGCATCATGGGTGTGCAGTGTCCACAGAGGCCAGAAGAGGGCATTGGATCCCCCAAACTGGAATTTGATGGTTGTGGCCAATGATGGGAGTGCTAGGAACCAAACCTAGAACCTCTGTAAGAACAAGTGCATGTAACAGCTGAGCCGTCTCTCCAGGCCTAAGCTGGACTCGTGAGAAAGTACACCTCCTGATTGCTGTGGAAGATCTTGAGACTAACCGACTGTGGTGTTCAGGATGAGATGCCCTCCATAATCTTGGACATTTCAACACTTGTTCCCCAAATGATACCACAGCTTGGCAGGTTAAGGAGGTGTGGTCTTGTTGGAGCAAGTATATCACCAGAGACAGACTTTTAGATTGCAAAGTCCCCTGCCATTCCCAGTTGGCTCTCTCTCTCTCTCTCTTTCTCTCTCTCTCTCTCTCTCTCTCTCTCTCTCTCTGCTTCATGCTTGTGGCTCCAGAAATGAATCCTTACCTTTGTCCTCCTGCCACCACACCTTCACCCCACTATCATGGACTCTAGTCCTCTGGAAATGTGAGCCCAAATAAACCCTTTCTTCTATAAGTTGCCTTGGTTGTGGTATTTTATCAACACCACAATAGAAAAGTAACTAATTCAGCAGCCAAGCAAAATGTGAGTGGCACAAGTGAAAACATTTTTTTTTCCCACAAAGATATCGAGATCTGGAAAACCTCTAAGTCCATAATAACCACATCATTTAAACCCACTTCATTATACGTAAATCCAGTATAAGATGGTAGATTTGAAATTAAAGAAGGGTTTGAGTTATGAAGTTTCAAATGCCAATTTAGGAATAGTATGTATTTAATTTAAATCGATTAAGATACATTCAGTTTCAGTAGTTAGTCCTGATATGATTGGGCTTGTAAATTAAAATTCTATAAATGGCTGTTTCGGAGTTTGAAGTACTGCTTTAAGACGTAACAAATAAATGTTGCCACATACTGACTTAAACTCTGCATAGCTAACAGGAATTTCTGAGAGCATCTTTCAGAAAAAGAAATATTTCACTCTTTTAGAGCAAATTGAAATTTGTAGTTGGAAAAGAGTCAATAAAGAGCTCTTTCTGTTCTTGGAAGCCTAACACATCTACAATATATCTCTTTCAGTAACTAGAATGTACGCACATGCTATACTGTCCATAAACCTGGAAGCATTACTCTAAGTGGAAAAAAAAAAAAAACCCAGCAGTAACAACAATCCCATTACCTGGTTTCACTTATGTAAAGTGTCCAAAACAGGTAAATCAATGTGTTAGTGACATTAGTCTTATCAGAACAACAGAAAAGATGCTATTGTAATAAAATAAAATGACCAAGAACTGGCCCTGAATACCCAGCCAGAGGACGTGGCTCAGAGCCCGGGGTCAGGTGAGCCTCGGAGCCTTGTGTTCACAGCCGTACTATGCCACACCCGGTGCGGACCCAGCATGTAGGTGCCTGGTGGCTGCCATGAACCTCGTGCCCATGAGCGAAGCACCTCTCTCAGGTGGCATCCAAGACAAGAATGAAAGAACAGACTGTCTTTAAAAATCCCTGAAAACTGATAATAGACTGGAAAAAATCCAAATATAAGCTGCTTTGGGGCAAAATATTTTACGTTGACTTGCCTTCTATCACCATTTGTGAAAAACTACAAAAAAATATAAAGGACCTTGGAGAGCGAGTTGAAGAATTTCTCAGCAAAGATACCAGTTATCTAGTTTCAAACAAAAAGGAAACAAAGTATGCACAAACGTTGGGTCGAATTTCTCCTGTACCAAGTCTAGAATCTGCATATACTGCAGAAAACACCTCACCTCATCCCAGCCATGATGGAAGCTCCTTTAAGTCTCCAGAGAGAGTGTGTTTGAGTCGGGGAAAGTTATTAGCTGAAAAAGCTGTCAAGGATCATGATTTTATTCCTGCTAATAGTGTATTATCAAATGCTTTATCATTGGGAGAAAGGATTCTTCATTTTGATGACATTGGATAGTACATTGAACAGAAGAAGAAAGAGTTATGTGCACTCAAGAAAGCAAGTACTTCTGTGAGGGATTCAGGGAGGAGTGCAAAAGGCAAGAACAGGGAGACTCAAAAAGCCTTTTTTCAAGGTTGAAGATGTGAACCGGTCTTACAGACCATTTTACCTTCAGCTAACCAATATGCCCTTGATAAACTATTTTACTGAGAAGCCTTGCAGTCCATTTGATGTAGATAAGCCATCCAGCACCCAAAAGCAAGCTCAGCCTAAGCTCAGAACCTTCTGAGAAATTTTGCACAGATCAACCCCTACCAAGTTGTTGATATTATATCTAAGTTAGTTTTTTATTTTGTGGAATATGAAAGAGACACACCTAAGAAGAAAAGAATAAGGTACAGTGTCGGAGCCCTATTCTTCTGTTCCTGCAAATATCCTGAAAAACACTGAAGCAAAGGAGAAGCTACCGTTGCAGCCCAGTTTCCATAAGGATGTGGGAGAAAGCAATGGGTAACAGTTCAAGCAGAGTTTTCTGTATGAAGAATCCCAGAAACCTGAATGAAAGCTTGTGTTTGCTTCAGATCCCATGTCCTACTCTTCAACTGGAGTGAAAGGGCGTGATGAGAAAACAGTGAGCATGTTAACTACAAGTGAACCTGACGTGAAACAGAATTTCACACAGCTACCTCCATGTAAAAATAGACGGGGAGGAATTCTTGATGTTTCTGAACATAAATTGACTATAAATAGAAATGATGCAAAAGAGAGGGTGGGTACCACTCCAGGTGTGCCTCAGTCACGTGCACAAGCTTCTTATCTCAGTCCAGAAGATAGTCCACCCCAGCCAAAGTTAACAGCAGGTGTTACACATTTTCCAACAAAAGATCTACAGGGAAAGGACCTTCATTTTGTGTCTGGTCGTGATCTGACCAGATGACATTCAATACATCAAAAGAGCATCTAACGATGAAGGCTAGAACTCCGTCCAGTAGTTCTCAGGAACCTAAGGACACTGGGAATATAGAGACTCTGCCTTGTGGTAAAATGTAACGGAAAGTGAGAATACTATCGCAAAAAACACTGAGCAACCAAGAGCTGAACTGGACAGAAACAGAACCACGTGTCTTCCTGCACATGAAGACAGAATTTGTGCATCACCAGTACTGTCTCTCCTGGACCTTTTTCAGACAAGCTACAAGCTACACTGAAAACAGTGGAATATGTGATGTTTTAGATACTCGGGAGGAAGAAAATTCCAGTAGTCTCCTATCAACATTTTTCTCTCCCCCTTCAACTTCTACATTTGTCGGATTTTTAGTGTTTAATGTACCTTTTCAGAAATGGCAGTTATATTCCTGAAATTTTATAAAGACATATACAATTCTTAGAAGTTGTAGGATTTTTTTTTTTACTTTGTTGTTGACAACTTTGTTCATTGAGCCATTTGTAAATATTTATTAAGATAGTTTGCATTGGGTTTTTTTTGTTTGTTTGTTTTTACAGAATTGAGTAGCTGTTACAGATTATGCAATAAAATCTTGATTTATTTTTTTTAAAGTACTACGACCAAGGTATTTTATCTAAGAAGGAAGTTTTACTTGGACTTTGGTTCCAGAGGAATAAGAGCCTATCGTGGTGAGGAGGCGTGGCAGTGACAGCCACAGTGGCAGGAGCGGGAAGCTGAGAGCTCATATCCTAACAAAAGCAGGAAGCTAGAGAGTGAACTGAAGTGGAGCAAGGACATATATACCCTTAAAGCCCACCCTCGAGAGTGATCATTTCTCCAGCAAAACTGCACTTCCTAATCGTCTCCTCAACAGTGCCACCAGCTGGGAATCATTTGCTCAAACACCCAAGACGATGGGGGACATTCCTCGTTCAAACCGCTACTCTCGGTAAAGACAGAAAGTGGATCAGCAATTGCTTGAAACTGGGGGTGTGGGATGTTGGGGCGTCATGAGAGAAGCATGTGAGGCTCCTTCGATGAGGAGCTGACCGCAGTGATGATCGCAGGACCTGGTCACCTGATCACACTGCTGAAACTGCAGTGTGGACGGGTGCACTGTGGGAAGGTGCGGGACAGGCACGCGTTAGCTGCCCCTCCCCAGAAACGATAAGGCTCGGTAAGGTTGAGCCATTCAAAGAAAGCCAGAGCCAGTGACCGTGTTTTCTACGCCATGGGTGCTCCTTCTGATCTTTACATGAAAGAGACCACAATTAATCCAGTACCCAGTGCTAAAAATCCTCTCCCATCCCCCGAGTGCATGCCCAGCCACTCCAGTACAGTGCAAATCCTGGTGTCTCAGAGCTAAACAAAATCACCCCAGGGTTCGGAACCCGATCTCAAGGCAACAGAAATTATTGTCTGACATTCAAAAGCATGCGTGGCGGTAACACGCTTGACCCTTCTCTCCCTCTCCTGATTGTTCCGTTCACGCCTCTCAGGTTCTCCAGCATCCGCTGTCCCCACACTCCTACAAAGCATCTCTTCATGCTCTCGGCTTTGTGCCACCGTGTGCCCTCTTTGCTCCTAAGCCCGCACTTTAAGAACACAGGAGAAAGATGTACGACCATTGACTCTACTTAAGATTTCAGCCTGCATCACCACACGACGTAGTACCGTCAGATACAAGCTGTCCCTCTAAAACCAAATAAGTGGGAATCCATCTCAGGAGACAAGAATATGTGTTCAAGACATGGGCTGGGAGGGAAACGAGTATTCAAAGCAAATATCCTCTTGAGAAGGTGGAGGTTAATAAAGGCTCTTCGGGCCATAGATACTATGTTAACTCGGATTAGTGAAATCCCATCTTACAGCTGCCTAGACCATTCACTGCACAAACCATACCACGCGGTACAGCAGGCTGTGCTGTGAGTCTCTGGCCCCTGGAGGGCTTCTCTTTGTTTCTAAGCTGTTTCTATGCTCATCTCTTCTATTGTTACGTATCAAGAATCCTATACAAGGAGCCTGGCGTGCTCCGGGCAATGACTTTGGTTTCTTTCCAGATATTCTTGCCTGCAGTTGGGAATGGGTTACACTGTTTGTTCTTTGCCAGCGTGTAGGGAGCCTGCCTCTATAACAGGCGCATGGACCTGACCGGCTGGGACTGTGTCTGCATTGTAAGTTTAGCTCATAGGTGGTGTACACTTGGCCACAGGGCCAAGGCTGTGCCCTCCAACCAGCTTCATGGGGAACAAAAGTGAGTTTTTAGTCTGCACTTTCATTAAAAACCTATTAATACCTCTCATCTATGCCCAAGTTCTGAAGGAAAAGAAAAAGATGCTACAGACCAGCCCTTCAAACAGCTAAGTAACATGTAGGTTTTCACACTTTCTCTCTGGGTCATGAGCAACTACATCTTGGTTTTACAACAATTTGTTTTTAAGTCGAGTTATTTCTGTTGCTTATAACCACCCAAACAAAGAGAGGGCTCAAGAAATATGAAGATAAACCAAGCTTGCACTACATTCAGTTTAGGATCATGGTTGCCAGTAAAAAACAGGTGGTTCTCAACCTGTGGGTCCTGAGCCCTTTGGGGTCACAGATCAGTTATTTTGCTTATTAGATATTTACATTATGAAATACATCACCGAAGCAAGATTACAGTTGTGAAGTACCAACAGAACAATTTTCTGGTTGGGGGTCACCACGACATGAGGAACTGTATTAGGAAGCTTGAGAAGCACAAGCTTAGATATTTTTAAAGGAAGGAACATGTGCAGGAGTTATTAGGCTACACCCTGTAACTGTATCACACCCCAAATCCCAGTCCTACGAGACCAGGGACCCTGAGACTCATTTTCCATTCCAGCTCACAAACCCCATTGTTATTAACCTGGCATGGCAAGGTGGTCCACTTCTCAGCATTTTTATTCTATAGTTTATTTTAAATCTGTTTCAAGATGAAGCTAATGATTACCAGTTACCAAGAAGGGGCCAAAAATAAGGTTCCAGAAGTAATCTGATTCTACTTAGAGTCTGGTATCTTTAAAATAGACTTCTTTCTTCCGTAAAGGAAATAGTAGCAAATTATTCCTCATCCAAAAAAATATTATTACTTAAAGCCACTTGTTTTTAAAAATTTATGTTCCATTCTAAAGTAACAGTTAAGAAAATGTAGGACTTGGAATTGATTTCACACTGTCAGAAAGAGAGCAATCTCTCCAAAGAGAGAATATTTATAACTGAAGCCAGCTAAAGCAAGCGCATGCTGCAGTTCTTTGGGTTATTTCTTTGTTTGCTTGTTTGTCTGTTTTTTGTTGAGATTGGGGTCTTGCTATGTAGTCCTAATTGTCCTGACACCCACTCTGTAGATCAGACTATCGTTGACTCCACAGCCACCATCCTTTCTGCCTCTGCCTCTGCCTCTGCCTCTTAAGTGATGAGATTATAGGCATGCTCCACCATGCTCAGCTAATTGTGATGCTTCTATGAAAACCTTCTTGCTCTACAGTTTGTGATGAATGTCTGGTGATTCTATCTTCTTGAGATGCTGAGGTAGAGGCTGGCACCAATGCTTAGAGCTTTTGGGTTACTTGATGTCATTTGCGGCAAGCCTGACTTTGAACATAGCACAGAAGCACCAAAAGGAAACTGTGGGTCCCAGTAGAGTTTCTAAGTCTTAAGTGTGCTTGTTCAAGCTTGATTTTTGTTGTTGTTGTTGTTGTTTGGAGGTTTGTGAGACAAAGTCTCACTAAGTAGTCTAGGCAGGCTGTGAACTTGCAGTGATCTCTCTTCTTCAGTCTTCCAAGAGATGGGCTCATAAGCAAGCACCACCCCTTGTGTGTATAAAGCTTGTAGAGTCCAGAGGTCAACCTCAAGTATTATTTCCTCAGGTGCAATCTATCCTTTTTTCCCCCCAGACAGCATCTATAACTGTCTTGGAACTTGTCAATAAGGCTAGGCTGCTTGCCAAAGCCGCCTTCCCAGTGCTGGCATCACTATCGTGTGTCACTGTCCTCAGCTTTTGTATGTGGATATTTGGGTTTAAACTCAGTCCCCCTTGCTTGCTCTTTCCTATCCCCCAAGCCTCTGACCTCAAGTTTTCAAAGGTAAAAACTACTGCTATTGACTGTCTGTGCAGGGAGACCCCATTCCTCTAGCCCCCCCCCCCCAGGTTCTCTCTTTACACCACGTTTCTCCCAGCAGATGTCATCTGTAGTTGCCTCAGTTAGTAAAACACAAACACTGTTCAGATCTGAAATTCACAATGGTCTAGGAAGCTGGCATATAGTGGGCTGAGAGTCCGATGTCAGTGGCACACCCCACCATCCTCATCACTGCAGACCAGCTGCTTGAAGAAGAGCAGTTCCCCAAGCAGAGCTTTGGACCTCACAGGTCAGTCCTTCCAGACCATAGCATGACCATATCAGGCATACCAGGGCCATCCTGAAGCCCAGCTGGCCTCACCCTGAGCCAGCCTCATCTACTAAACCCATCCCCCTGTAGCCTTGAGGAAATTTTATTTCAAAGGACCCTCAGCCAGGACTTCCTGCTTTGGGTATTGGTTCTGGCTACGCTCAAAGACCCTGGTCTTCTTGTCAAGCAGTCTACCTGCTACCTGGGGCCTTGCTCTGTTTATCTAGGCAATAACATGGCTTTAGGTAATCCTCACAAAAGGACAAGGATCCTCCCTGACACCCTCAAAGGGTCTTTTTGACCTCAGGTTTTCATAACAAGTCAAGTCCACTCAAATAACAAGAAAGTCTACTTTGAAAGTGATTGCTTTTTAATGCTTTTTAAATTCTGATAAAGGAAACCACTGCTTGAATGTTACTCTCCCCTTGACCTCCCAAGGTTTAAACCACGTCAACCGAATGCACTTCAAGCGGTTCCACAGTTTGCACTTAGTTACTGTGACCATGCACATGTCTGTCAGTTTACTATGGCTTCACACTGGACCGTGCCGTGCATTATACATTCGATTCTCCTAATGACCTGTGAGCATGAAGTAAGTAGCTGAATGCATTCCAAGGCTCACCCTGCTTCACATTTGAAGCAACACTTCTGCAGTTCCCCCCTCAAAACTGACTTTCCACAGGCATGAATAAAGACAGAGATATATGCGCACACAGACATTCATACACAAACACATGGACATGGACACAGACATACATGCACCTGAAAATAAAAGAAGTAACTTCTACAGCCTCTTTACTTTAGACATGTCTCTCCGTTCAGCTACATACACACACATCATCGACATCAGCTAAATCTACCATGCATATACCTGTATATAGACATATGCATATCACTGCAGGCCCTAAACACCAATCTATTCTGGCTTTTGAGCCTGTCCCACAGGGTTTTGTTTGGGTGGAGGGTTTGATGAACATTACAGAAACAGGAAGGTAGTGATCAGCTTTGTTCGGACCGATGTCCAACCCTTATCATCATTCCTTTGGCTTAGATCGCAGGAAACCAAGAAACAATGGCCATTCATCAAGCATCTTTCTGGGAAGATGGTGAAAAAACTCACCCTCTGGCGGGGGGGGGGGCAGGTAAGGACACCCAGAAGCTTTCATGGCCTTTAGGGAATTCAGGACACACCCACTCTTATTCTCTTTGCTAGCTAGTTCAGGTGGCTTCCCAACATTCCAAGACAGCAGCAAACCAAGATGTCCAGAAGCAGAAAAGAACTACATCAGAAGGTGTAGGGAGCTCTTGAGGCCTGGTGCTAGGGCTTACTAGAGAGAATGGCCTCTTCATTCATTCATTCATTCATTCATTCATTCATTCATTTACTCACTCACTCATCCATCCATTCATTCATTTGTAAAAGGTAGTTCCACAGTGACACAGGATCACAACACACAGGTTAGCATGAAATCCATTAGGCGAGCCTCAGACTTACAGGTACCATCTTGCCTGAGCCTTCCAAGTTGCTAGGATTATAGGCATGCACCATCCGACATAGCCAGAGAAGAACATTGTTTCTTTCCTCACTCATCTCTGTCCCACATAATTAGGGTGGAGAGCAAAAACTGTTTGTAATTCCAATCCTCAGGATCTACCATGGCTCTTCTGGCTTCCCTGGATTCCAGGCACACACATGATGTACATATATGTATACATACATGCAGGCAAAAGACCCACATGGATAAAACAAAAATAACTAAATCGTTTTTTAAAAGGAATTAAAACAGTGTTGCCCTCGAAGCAGGTACAATCTACCTGAAGGTACGATCAGTTTGCCTCTCCCCCAAGAAAGGGTGAAAACCAGTAAAACCTTGCTATTTGACGTAGTTTTTATCTGTAAGGACTCTTGCTGAGTATGCAGCGATGCTAGGAGAAGGGTAAGCCAAGGGAAACAAGTTTTCCATATTAAACTGGAGCCGAGTGGGGTGTCACCTATTCACAAGGACATATTTATTAATCTGTCAATTAGTGTTTGTTAAGCACGTACTGTGTGTAAGACTAGGTTTATGCCGAGACCTAAGTTATAAAGACAAAAGAGTCTATCCCCCCACAGGCTTGTGCATAGTTCAGTGGTGTGCATTTCCCACTTAAGACATGCGCGAGTTGTTTCAAGCTGTGTAGATCTCGTGCTGCTCGTGTTCTGTGGAGCATCATCAGCCCAGAGGCACGCTCACAACAACCCCTGGACACCTATGCCCTGAACAAGTCCTCTTCCACGCCGCCGTGCCCCTCACCTCGCTGTGGGCGCTCCCCCTAAACACGGGAAGGATCTGTCTTTGGACAGCAGATGTCCAGCATGGGAAATGAAGGGTGTGAGCGTTGGTTTCCATTTAAAGCCATGGGAGAGGGAATGAGAACCCCGAATCCCCCATCGATTTCAAAGACACGCTGAGCTTGCGGTGACAAATAGAAGCCGGCAGCCGGCAGGAGGAGGAGCCCACCCGCCAGAATTCTTCTAGGAGCAGAATCTCCGTGGAGCCGCTAGGGGCCGACACAGCTCTGATGCGCAGAGGGGCCTGTCCTGGACCATTCAAGGAAGCGCCAGAAAGGCTCCCTGTTCCGCTTTTAAGTTTGGTCCTCACAACTCTTTCGTCTGCCCCTCCGTCTGACCGTCAGTCCGTCCATCCATCTTCTGTTTGGGACAGGGTCTTGCTATGTAGCCCTGGCTGTCTTGGCACTCACTGTATAGCTTTCAAGATTACAGCTATCTTCCTCCGGTCTCAGCACCCCAAGTACTGGGCTTGTGTAGGTGCACCACGACTTAACTGTGGGATTTTGCTTCTTCTCAGAAATACCTGTTTGTGGGAAAGTACACACTGCTGCATTCACGCATTAAGAAAACAAATAACTGAAACACTAACTGAAAGGAGTTCCATGACTGGAAAGGGTGTAGGTCCTGCCTTAGTCATTCAAGTCATGAATTCTATCCCAGTCACAAAAGAGATACATGAAGCAGGCGCTGCATTCACTGGGGTACAAAAATGCCCAGGCAGGGTAACGAACCTGGTGATAGACGGCAGAATCACAGGGCTGAGATAAGAGGGATAAGGACCAGCTCCCTGTCTATCCCAAAACCAAGACTGGACTTTCTCTGCACAGAACAGGTGCACAGCTTAGAACCCCGACAGGGAATAGGCCCAAAGTGCAGAAGACTCAACACAGGATGGGAACTTGTAAACAGTAAGCTATCCAGCTCTGTTCACATTAGCAAAATACGTGCACACTGTTGTTATGTGCTCATGTGCAGGTGGGGTTATAGGTCAGTGTTAAGCGTCTCTCTCTATCCTTTTCAACCGTATTTTATGTCACCCTGTCATCCACTGAACTAGGAACTCACTAGGTTAGACTGGCTGGCCAGGAAGCGCCAGGCACCTGCCTGTCTCTGCCGCACAGTCCTGAGACGACAGGCGTGTGCCGCTGTGCCTGGCTTCTTATGTGGGCGCTGGGTGTTCAAACTCAGGTCCTCACTCTTGTGCAGCCATCACTTTACCCATCTCTGCAAGCAGTGAGCACCTGTTTAAAGGACCAGCCTAGTGAGGATAATTTGAGAGAGAGAAAAAAAAAATCCTGCTAATGTTCTTAAAATAGGGAAAACCATTAAAAAAAAAAGTAGAAATATAACACTCCAGAGATGTCTATGGCCTACTGAGATAAGCAAAGCATACTCATTTGAAGAATTCAGCTCCATCGCCATCCACGCTGATTCTAAGTTTAGTGTTGTGGGTTATTTGACTCCCTCATGATGGTAATGTTGAGATGTCAAATGTAAGACGACATTTCGATTTCAAGTTGGATGTGTGAGGGACCAAAGTGCCAGTCAGCATTCTGTGTGTGTGTGAGAGAGAGAAGACACCAAGGTCAAACATCAAACTTCGAAGTAGTGGGAGATCTGCTTGAAGAGTTTTCGCCTGTGTTTTTGTTCTTAACTATTTAACATTTCATCTGTTTCACTACTAAATTTTAGTTTTCAGCTACCGTACTAAATGGGAAACTGCTGAAGTTTCAACTATCAAGAAACTATAATTTGCATGAGCCCTACATTGATGTTTATGCGAATGTATATTCTCAGAAATTTTGAGTCTTAGGTTAGTCAACTTGTTTTGGATTAGGGACAATGGTGCCCTTTTAAAGTAAATAATTAGATAAAATTAAATAAATAAATACAAGCAGACAGATGGCAAAATGGAGTTTCCTACCAACCCCAAACACCTGACTTTGATCCCAGGGCCCCACATGGTAGGAGAGAATGAGCTCCTGAAAGCTGTCCTATGACCTCCACAAATGCCCTGGCATGTTTGTGCAACACATACACACAAACACACACATCACACACACACACACACACACACACACACGTACATACATACAACACACACATACACACACACACACACAAGATTTTTAAAAATAGAAAAAAAGGTAGAATATGGAGAAACAAAAGGCCCATCAATCCCAAAATAATATGTGTTCTATTTTCCAGGCAACTGATGTCTCAAAGCTAGTAAGCTTTTGGTGGTGTATCTGCAAGCTGCTACCTTGCAGGTTCACCATGGAGAACACTAAGAGGCCCACAGAGAGACCTGAGAGTCTGCTGTGAGCAGATGACAGTCAAGGCAAGCAGCGGGCACCTATCCCCACCTCTAACCCAACTCAGGCACATTACAGTTCTGAGTGTAAATGTACTCGAAGGCAAAATGTTGCTGCTAAAATACATGATTTAGAAGTGATGGAAATATTATCCCTTGGAAATGCCCATTTTGGAGGCTATCAACAATTATTTTGCTATTTTATCTGTATTTTCCAAACGTCTAACAACGAGAAAGCATCGTTTGTGTAATTAAAGCACTTCCACAGTTACATCTGAATAAAAAGAGTGGCTTTGCTTACTTCTCTAAAAACACAAAGTGCTGAGAAGGCATTCTGCTGGGATCTGGGCATTTTACATGCGAGCTGCAGTTTTCAAACAGTCGCACAGCTGTTTTGTGTCTTAGCCTGAAGCTGTGAAAATGGGGGAAAGATTTCAAAAGTGGGAACTGGAAAAAGAAACCAAGAAAAGTAGCTGCTATTTCCAGGCTGCAGTCTCCCTGGCAACGGTGTTCTCAGAAGCTAAGCCTTCCTCCCAGGACTTAATAGGATGGATGAGTGGAGAAGCCTCAAGAGCAGTGGAGAGCAGGGGATCTCTGAGACAAACAGAGAACTGGGCCAGTCGGAGAACCTCAGACAGATGGTCTGCTGCACACTGGGCTGTCTCGTGGCCAGCATCACAGAGTGGTCCATACAGACCTGCAGGAAAACAGAACCAGTGGGTGTCTGTGCATAGATGTCAGGAGGAGACCTCTGTAATCTGAGCAGGCCCAAGATCTCAGGTACTAGACCATGAAGTGCATTTCCAAGGACCAGCTACTAAACCAGGCGAAATTAACAGCAACCAATTGACACACACAAAAATAACCTTACAAAACTGTTAAATGTGGGTACAGAATCAAAATCAATCCTTAAAGCAATATAGTAATGATACTAAGAGAATAGAAACTTGGTCTGTGATGCTTAGAGATGAGAGCTTTGGGGGGAATGATCAGGTTTATATGTGATCATAAGGGTGGCATTTCCAGCCTGACTCTTCATGGCTTTTGTAAGGGGTCCCGGCTAACTTTATTATCAACTTGACACAAGCTACAGTCATTTGGGAAGAGGGACTCTCAGTTTAGGAAATGCCTCCATAGGAGTTACCTGTGGGCTAATCTGTGGTGCGTTATCTTACCTAGTGATCAACATAGGAGAACCCAGCCCACGGTGGATGGCCTGCTGGTTCTGCATGGTACAAGAAAGTAGGTTGAGCAAGCTACAGAGATCAAAGCAGTGAAAAGCGCTCCTACATGACCTCTGCCTCAGCTCCCACCTCTAGGTTCCTGCCCTGAGTCCCTGCCCTGACTGACTCCAATGATGGACTGTAATATAGAAGTGAAAGTGAAATGAACTCTTTGTGCTCCATGATGCTTTTTTGTCATGGTATTTTATCAGAGCCATAAAAGACCCTAACTAGGAAAGGACAGAGACCAAACAAAGACAGAGATACACACACCTTTTTACAATGATGTGGCACAGTCAACAGGACCTTCAACTGAGTCTGAACCATGGGGTTTGGACTTCCATCTTTCACAACTGTAAACTAAATGAACATCTTTATAAGGCATCCTCCTTCCTCAGCTGATTCATTATAGTAAGGGATAGCTAACTAATAATGAGGGTTTGGAAATATTTCTAAATAAAATGTTCTCCAGAACCACCACAAAAAAAAAAATTAGAAAACTAATACCTGTTATGATATGTTATAATTTGGGGACCTTTTCTATTTTCCCACTTTAACTCCCAAATAAATGACACAAAGACCTATAGATTTATTCAACAAGCTTTAAAGCACTAGAGCCAGGCAGATATGATCTATTCTAATCCTCTAAACCAGGTCTGCCCCGAATTACTAGCCATGTTGGACTTGCCTGGGCTGTTTCTGCTCCATCATGTCAGTCTTCCTCATCATGTGCTTCTCTGCCTCTTTTTCTTGTCTTCTCGCAATCCCTTGATTCCCTGAGGCCTGGGAACCGAAGTCCTGCCTGTTCTTTCTCAATCACTTACAGGCTCTCAGCAACTGTTAACCAATCAGAGATAACTGGGAGAAAAGTTTACACAACACTGACCAATGAACATGGCAATGCCCACATCTGGACTGCAACCAGATTTCAGGGCACAGAACTTGGTGCCAGATTAACCCCAACAAATATCAGCATAATTTAAGAACAGTTTCACCAAATAAAGGAAATTATCATACACTTTCCTACATAGATCACTAAGAAGTGTCCTCTAGCAACCTCTTTGCCCACCCATTTCTTGCACACCTTTTGCCAGGGTCTGGCTGGGCAAATGGATGGAACTAGAAAAGATAATACTGAGTAAGGTAAGCCAGACCCAAAAAGACAAACACCACATTCTCTCTCATCTGTAGTTCCTAACTCCAAATCTGTAGGTGTGGGTTCATAATCTGGAGTAACCACAGAAACCAGGAAAGTAAAAGGGGGCCAGGGAAGGAGAGCAATAATGAGGAGAATAGCAGGGTACAAGGGATTTGAAGGGGAATTGTATGAGGGCCTTGAACTGAGGAGGAGGAGGAGGAAGATAAATACAGATGTAAGGACGATGATAAAATAACAGTAAGGATGCTCGAAAAAAAAATCACAAAAATCATATTATTATCTATCTACCCAAAATCGCAGTGAATGCATATAAGTCTCTGTATGCAAACACAGATACAGTTTAAATGAAACTTTCCCCACTGGGCTGACAATACTCCCTGTAAGAGCCATAGACTATCTAACAATGTCCTAGCACCTGGCTCTGAAATGACACCTTTAGATTTTGCGTGTCAGAGCTGTCCGAGAGACTGCTACAACAGAGCCAGTAGGCCGTTGCTGTTGCCCTTGGTTGCTTTCCAGAGGCTGGAGGTAAATCCCTGTGGATGGAGACACCATGCACTTTGCACACAGGACCTAGAGGACCTGAGCTAGCTATGACCTGAAAACCTCCTGCCTGAGGACTAGATTCCTAGCATCAGAAGGTGCCATGCAAGCTTCAAAGGGAGGAAGCAACTAACAATCCTACCCAGCTGTGACACCTACTGTGACCACCATGGCATGAAAACACTAAGGATACAATAAAGCACACACGCCTTGGCAGTAACCAATAACTCTCTAATGGACTTAAGGCCCACTCAACAAGAGGGGAGCCATGCCTTGTACTGGAAATTGTCAACTACCCAAGGCTAGTGAGTCATACACAGATCTTGGAGGAGAATCTACAGCTGTCACTTTACCATACCAGGATAATTTTTAACTGCATTCTAAATATTTGTCCTTATACAGACAGATAAGTATAGGTCTTACTCCACATCAAAGAAATGTCTCCTTGAAACAGACAGAGACCATCACAGAAAACCACAGCCGATCAAAATCATATGGGACCTAGCTCCAACTCAGAAAAGCACAACACAACTCCGGCGTATAAGGCTTAAGGACTTGGGACCTAGCTCCAACTCAGAAAAGCACAACACAACTCCGGCGTATAAGGCTTAAGGACTGTAGGAAAACAAGACTGTAAGATTCCCAAGGAACAGGAAGTTTGCTGTGGGCTTGGATCTCCCAGAAATGTCAGAGAAGCCATGCCCATGACATCTCATCATCATGGCCACCTGAATAAGACCTCAACAATGGCAACAACAAGATACAAGCTAACATGGAAGGAGGGATGGGGGATCTGACAGTACCTCTACCCTAGAGAAAGAATCCCAAGCCACCAAGGAATGCAGGGAGCAAGAAAAATCTTCCCCAAGAAAGAGCCTCTAAGTTGGTTATCCAATGCCAAGTGGCTAGCCCCGAAATCATGTACATACAAATAACTGTATATGGACTGAACAGATAGTATTTATCATGAACATACAAGTTACTTTATATGTACTGAGTAGCTTTTATTTAACATGTACATACAACTAACTTTATATGGACCGAGGAGGTTGTATATATCAATTAATGAAAACAGAGGCCATGAACTTGAAAGAGAGAAAGGAGGGGTGTATGGGAAAGGGTACATGGGAAGGAGGAAAGAAAAGGGAGAAAGAAGTTTTTTTTGTTGTTGTTTTTTAAAGATTGATTTATATTTGTGCTTTTAGATGTTTTGTCTGTGTGTGGTTATATTTATAAATAAAAAGACCTTAAGGATTTTAAGGATATTTTTGGACACAACTGCCTCTTTAAAAACAAGCCAACAAGTGGTCTCTGTTTTCATAATTGTTTCAACTGTCAGAGTCCATTCTCTCTTTCCACCCTGTGGGTTTGTTGAGGAGGAAAGCGAACTTGGCTTATCAGGAGTGGCTGTGAACGGAGTACCCGTCTGAGCCATCTCTCCAGCCCACTTTCTGTCTTTTTGAAGATCCCAAGTTTGTGATCAGTATCTCTATTTCAATTTCTACCCTGTCCACTCTGTGCTTGACATGAAAAGGCACTTAATAACGATTCATGAATAAATAACAGGTCAATGATTACCTTAGGACATTCAGGTTTGGGTCTTCTGTTGTCTTTCCTCCCATGATTTTCTTTTCTTGTTTTGGTCCGGTTTTTCACGTTACTGATTAGGCTGAGGCCCTTCCTCTGTAAGTATTCTACCATTGAACTTTATCCCTGTTCATTTTTATTTATTTATTTATTTTTACTTTTTAAAAAGTTTGTTTTTAGGCATGGTTTCACTAAGTGGCCCAGGCTGGCTTTGAACTTGTGATCTCCCCACCTCTGCTTAGGTGTGGCTGGAACAACAGGCCAGCCCCACCAGGCCCAGCTTCCCGTGCTTCTTTCTCTCCATGTTCTTATTTGTTCATCTCCGACGCCTTCGTACTTTTTGGCTCTGTTTTTGTTTCTTGGAACCAAACTTTTTAGAGTTGTTTCTTTCTTACGTCTTAGAATCTCGCCATTCTTATTCCAGTTCGTTTTTGTTCGTTAATCCATCGAGAATTTCGCACATTGTACTTCAACCATATTCACCCCGCCCCACCACCCCACTGCTATGCCCACCCCACTGCTAGATCCACCCCCATTTCCCTACCCACAAGACTTAGTGTCCTTGGTATTTTGTTTGTTTGGGGTGGGGGGTTGGCTTTGTTTTCCCATTCATCAAAGCCAACTTGTGTTGCCCATATTTTCTTGGCCATATGGCTATCTCCTGGAGCATGTAGATCTGCCAAGGCCACACCCTTAAAGAAGATTAACTCTCCCTTTCCTGGCTCCTGCTGATTACCAGTAACTCCTCAGCTGGGAATGGGACATAGACCTCCTTCCTAGTCTATGCTGGGATTCTGACTGGTTTGAACTTACACCAGTCTTGTGCGTGCCGTCACAACCGTGGTGCGTTTGTATGTGCAACTGTTGTGTCCTGAATACACTGTTTCACCGTCATCCACTAGCTCTGATCCCTGAGCCTGAGAAGTTCTGTGATACCCCTCACCTTGAAGGCTTCGCGTTCTACAGTCTCTTACGGTTTGTGTCTCTATCCTGGGTTTTGTTTGTTTATTGCTTTGTGTGTGTTTTGTTTGTTTGTTTGGTGAAACAGGGCCTCACTAGGTAGCCCTGGCTGCTCTGGCCCTTCCACATTGACCATGCTGGCCTCCAACTCACAAAGGTGAATCCACCTGCCTCTGCTTCCAGAGTGAGTGCTGGGATTAGTGTAGGCCTGGTACAGGTTTGTTCTAGTTCTTAAACTCCAGCTCTTGAGAACTCAGATCCCTCATCTCCCCACCTACTCCGGCCACCTTTTTTCTTGGTAGTACTCTAGCCTCACCTTTCACCTGCTTTATCCTAGACTGAAGTGAAATCCACACAGGTTCTTTTTTGGGGAAATCATACTTTGCCCTTGGCCCTACTCCAAGTGCAATGTGCTGAACCACCTTCTCAGATCCACAAGTAATATCCATAGCTGGCTTCCGGTCTGCAGCAGGATCTCATCTAGCTGGGATCTGCCGAAATGAAATCGGATCTTTCCCTGTCCCACTCCACAGCTTTTGGATGCTCAAACAGATGGAGTTCATAACGCGCAACAACCCCGAGGTGCCGCTAGAGTTTCCCCGATGGTTTCCACCACAGCTCTTTGCTTGTGGGAATCAAACCTCCCAGGATGAAATTCAGCCCTCCCTCACTTCCTGCCCAGTTGTTTCTCAAAAGTGTTCTATTTTGCTGAGCACAGGGAAAAGGTACAGCTGAGAAATGGAGGCAACGCTGGCTGCTGGGACACAAAGCCTCCGACACAGTGGAGTCCTCTCTAAAGATGGCCCATGGGTCTTTGTGGCACAGGCATTCCATTTCTGGTCCACAGGCTGAGGATCCATCGTTGCTCTCGCTCTCGTTGTTCCTGTACGGAAGAGAGAACCAATTTTATTTTCCAAATCAGTCAGTGTCTTAGGTTTTGCGATTGTAAAATTCTTCCAGATGCTGGCGCCGGGTGGGCCAGTGGTCAGCCAATGTGTTTTTAATGATACTTTTCAAAATATGTACTCCGTTTATCAGCCTAAAGAATACACATTTTTCCCAGCCGCATTTACTAACCGCATATTGATGCTCCCGCCCCAGTGATATATCTTTGCTTTTTCTCCATTTGCTACACTGTGCTTGCTTTTAACGATTACAAATTTTGCACTCTCAAAAAATTGTTGAAACTCAGCTCAGTGTTGCATTGACGCTGTAGCCTTCTGGTTAGTAATATCTTGTTTATTATTTCTTTGCCTTTGTATGAGAGGAATTGGCCTGCAATGGCCTTTTGTGTAATATCTTCAGCGTGGAGACTTTGCTGGCCTCCCCAGACGACTGAAAGCACTCTGCATTCATCATTTGCTAAGGTTCATGGTTATGCCATTCTTATACGATTAGGTCTCTCTTTCTCTCTATTAAATGTTAGCTATAATTAATTTGCCCAATAATAGTGGCCTGTTCTTTTCTCTTAAGTTAAGGATGCAGCTTCTTTGTAGATAATTTTTCTAGCTCTTCTTAAAACCAGAGTTGGTAAATGATGGGTTTGGTTCGGGAAGGTGTTGGTTTAGGGGCAGTTCATGCACCTCATCTAAATTATTTTAATTAGTTGCCAGCCTTTTTAACTTATGAGTAGTGCTGTGCCCATTTTCCTATTGCCACTGGCATCTATCTTTTTTCTTTTGTTCATCTTGCCAAGGAACTGTCTGATTTTTTGAAGTCACATTGTTCAATTTTTTAGATGTATTTGTATATACTGGTAGTATTTTCATCTATAAAAGAATAGCATTCTTATATAAATCTATCCCTTTCTTCTTGAAATTATTTTCTTTGAATGTTCCCCCTCTCAAATCAGAAAAATATTTATCTATTTTTTCAGTTGCCTCTCATTTGTTTTTCATTGTTAATATATTAAAATTTCCAAATAAAAAACAATATGCATGTATTGAAAAAAATACACCAGATAATTCAGAATAGTGTTATGGGAAACAAAAAAAATCTCTCCTCACCCAGTTTCCCCTTTTCTTCTCAATAATCCTAGCACCAAATCCTCTGCTGAAGTTTCAAAATGTCTTTTTTTGTGTGTGTGGACTGGCACATCTCTGTGTGTCTCCAATAGAAAATATATTTTACCGCATTTTGTTACATATGGTTCTAAACCTTATACACATGTTTGCATGTTACTCATTAGACAGTCGATTGCGAGCATGATTTTGTTCTGCTAAGTTAGATCTTATCAGACTAGAACATGCCTCCCAGACACAAGGTTCCTTAGCAAACAGACGCTGTTGCCCTCGCTTCACCCTCAGATTTCTTAACCCACTGGGTCAGAGGAGGGGCAGCTCTGCAAATTTGCCCTCGGTGACAAATTCCTTGCTTGTTGCTGGTTCCTGATCACAGTTTGAGAATCTCAGTCACAGATGAGACAGATACGGAATGCCCCATTCCTGTGTGTTTAACAAAGAGAGGTCGAACTGCAGCCGTTCCCAGATCGATGTGTCATGAAAACTCAGGAATTCCCTCCATTCTGACGGTAGCCAGTTCCCTCCCAGCACACACCACACTTTCAAACAGCATCATTGCAGAGTGTCTCCCATGTCTTTTCCGATAATACAACCCTGATGTATAATCAAGCGGCACTGTGTTAGTGAAGAGCCATGAATTTAAGGCGTTATTATCTGCAACCATGTGGCCATGTTTCACAGGACTGGCAATTTCTTCTATTTGCAGGTGTGAAGAACCATTCTTTGTGAAGTTTGATCCCGAGGGCTACGGATGTTACTCAGCAACAGGGACAGAGCAAGAATGAGCTTCAGGTTTGAAGCGGTTATCTCCAGTAACACAATGATAACAGAAAGAACAGGAACAAGCACAGGCAGGCTTCAGCATTACCAGAAACACCCTCTGACCTGCAGGTCCCTACACCATCGCCCTACGACTCAGAAGATTGAAAGTGCAGGCTGTGGGACTGGGGACTTTAAAAAATCATCCCAGGTAATCATCCTGTCCCCTCGCATTGTGCTACTCTGGGTAGCAAAAACATAGTGAGCAATATTAAAGTTATTTTTATAAACTGTGTTTGTTTCTCAGTTTCTCTCTTAACACAGCTACCACACAAATAATTGAGCCTCTTTTATATTTGTTTAATAATAAGCTTCACAACATAATAACTGAGCAGTTATTACTGTATTCTTAAACTGATCTGGTTTCCTCTCAGAATATAACCCAGAGATACTTGCACTTTGTAGGTTCCTACTTCAATTCCTTCTCCTGATGTCTCTCTCAACCTCTCTCATGGCTGAATCCCCTACTCCTCCTCTAACTCCTCCCTGGCTGGCAGAAAGTCCAGCCCTATTCTCTCCCCTGCTCAGTGATTGGCTATAAGATGCTTTATTGGCATATCAGGAGACAACTGGGGAGGAATTAGTCCACAAAAATAAAAGAAAAAGAAAAAAGAAAAAAAAAAGAAGGAAGAAAGGAAGGAAGGGAGAGAGGGAGGGAGGGAAGGAAAGAAAGAAAGAAAGAAAGAAAGAAAGAAAGAAAGAAAGAAAGAA
>NW_026585504.1:18276729-18373921 GCF_907164565.1 Psammomys obesus
GAAAGAAAGAAAGAAAGAAAGAAAGAAAGAAAGAAAGAAAGAAAGAAAGAAAGAAAGAAAGAAAGAAAGAAAGAAAGAGAAATTGAAATGAAGGTCTGATTATCATTAACAACTCCAGTACCTAAGCAACTCCTGGGTACCTGCACTCTTAGGATTACGTTATGTATTTCTATTCTCATGATGGCTGGGGAGATGGCTCAGCAGTTACAGCACTTGATACATAAGCAAGAGGCCCAGTATTTGGTTCACCAGAAAGCATGCGCTGGTGGGGGTGGGAACTGCTTGTAATTCCATCCTTTTTGGTGAGCTCTGAGTTTGGTTGCGAGACTCACCCTCCAAGAACAAGGTTGGAAGAGCTGTGGAGGAAGATTCCAGATAACGTCACCAAGCCTCCTCACACACGAACACATAGGTGCACCTACGCGCACGTAAGCACAACAACTCACTCACCCACATACCACATTCGCACTGAGGGCAGCGAGATTTGAACCCACATTTGACTGCAGTAGCTCTGCGATTTCCTGGACGATGCTCCCTTCCCTGTCCCACCTTGCGCGCGGCTCTCTGGGTGGGCTGTGCTGATGTGGCTGGGACTGCTCGTGCTTGTCTTGACGATATTCCAAACGACAGTGTGAGTCGGAACGGTTAGGTCCCTGCTAAACTGGCGATACGGAGACCCAGCCTGAATAATTCAACCTCAAATGGGGTTTTGAAGGGTGAGATGCCCAACTCAGCTCCTGGGAAAGCTACATTTCTCAGGGATCAGTGAGTCACCCCTGAGTCACCTTTACGAAAAAAAAAAAAAAAAAAAACGGAGTCTGATTCTGGAAACCCACCATGCCCTGGGAACAGAAGAGCACGTGGAGTCTCCGAAAGCCCAAAACTAACATTACCGAGATCTTCCTTCTGATTTTTAAATCCATGTGTGTGCTTCTTGGAAAATTTAATCCACATGTTTTAAGATCATTTACACTTAACCCATCGAACTGCAGTTTGAAAGAGCCATTTAATGTGTAAGAAGCCTGACATGATTTAAAAACAAAACAAAAAGCCCAGGCTCCGTTTGTTCCTCTCCATCCCGCCCTCCAGCTTCTGTGGCTGGAAGTCGTATTTGTCCATAAGAATCAACTGTAGAACCTGAAAACAGGCCACGTGGGCCCTAACCTACAAGCCTGTGAAAAGTGACAGGTTTGAAGTCTGGACAAATAAGTTCTCTCATTTCCCAGAAGAGTCAGCTCGCAGCTGTGGGAAGCGAGCCCACCACGCCGCAGACCCCACCTCCCCCGCAGACAGCCTTTTGCCTTGGGAGGGGACATGACTTGTGTATTCCAGACCCTTCTGGTTTGCATTTTAATTCAAAGGGCTCTGCCCACTTTTCTCAGGGTAACATTATAGAAGCCAAACCTAGTGATTCACTCTAGTCGAGTCTACAGAGCATCCGACAGAGTTGAGCAGGCTCCCAACTGTGTGTCTGCCTCGCTCCTGGGAAATCTCTCTGGAGAGAGGACCCCGGCCTCTGCCATCACCCGGAGCCTCTTCAAGGACTGTGGAATACCAGGGCTTTGGGAGGATGCCCATAGCCTGTGTCCACGAAGGGAAAGAGAACTTATGTCCCAGTCCTGCATGCGTTATCTATTTGTGTATTCTGCTCCCCCATTCTGATAGATCGGGCTGCCCTTACTTGCCACGGTTGCTCCTGGGAACTACCATTACATTTCTGTGTTTTCAAGTCTTTCAAAATCAGTCTCAAATCCTGGGTAAAATAACATTTTTAAGCTGACCCACCATACCCCCCCCCAAAAAAAAAAGTAGTGTGATGGCTCAGGAGGTAGAGGCACTTGCTTCCAAACTTGACAACCTAAGTTTGATTTCTGGAAGCCAAATGGTAGAATGAAAGAACTGACTCCCACAAGTTGTCCTCTGACCTCCATTGGCTCACCACAGCATGCCCACCCACACGCACAATAAATAAATGCAATTAAATACAAGCAGTGTGAGCAGCGTCCCTCGTCGTATGCTCCAGCAGTTCTTCTTCTGGACATACACCCTAAAGAAGAGAAAGCAGGACCTCAACCAGACACTCACGCACCAATATCCAAAGCAGCTTTGCTCATAATAGCCAGGAGATGGGAGCACCCCACTTGCCCGTTTATAAAATAAACGCATAAACAAATGTGGCTTATGCACACAATGTAAATGCTCCTCGTCCTATAAAAAGCAGGGAATTCTGACACGTGCTGTAACATGGACAGGCCTTGAAAGTTTAAGGCTAAGTGAAAGAAGGTAGTCTCAAGGGGATAAATACTGTATGGTTCCTTTTGTATAACATGTCTAGAGATATCAACTTCAGAAAGACAAAAAGTAGGTTGACAGTTGCCAAGGTGTGTGTGTGTGGGGGGGGGGGTTTGGAGTTACTGTGTAATGGTTGTGATTTCAGTTTGCACAATAAAAACTGCTCTGGAGAGGGTGGGTGGTGATACTTGCCCAGCACTATGAATGCAGTTAATGTACACTTTAAAAATTAAACATAATTAAGACGTAGAGAGATGTAGAGAGAAAAAAAAATGAGGAAGAAGGTAAATTGCATGTTACTGTATTTTACAATTTTTAAAAAAAGAAATAGAAGAAGAGGATCAAACTCAAGTGGGTGAAAACAGGAATGTTACCCGAAAATTAGTATCCTGGCTAGAGGGACAGCTCAGCAGTTAGCAGCACTGGTTGCTCTTCTGGAGGACTCAGGTTTGGTTCCTAACACCCACACAGTGGCTCACAACCATCCTGACTCTGGTTTCAGGGGATTGGAAGCCCTCTTTTGGCCTCTTTCAGTACTGCATGCAAAGGGCTCACAGATATACAGACAAGTAAAGCACTGATGTACATGAAATAAAATGGAAAAGAAAAAAAAAAAAAACAACAAAACATTTTTTAAAAGATAAAATTAGTACCCCACTTGGAAATGTTAATTTTGTTTCATCTTATATTCTGGGAAGGTTTTGAGTAGGTAAGAACTGTAAGTTGTCCATGGACTTTCCTGCATATTCTTTGTTACTGTAGCTGTTCTGTAGCTACCATGTTATTACAGAATTGGTAGAGTCTTCTTGAAAAATGTGCAGAAGGAAGTCATCAGTCATCTACTCCATGTCCCCCTAAAGCTTGAAGGAGGAAGGGGACCTTGTTCTCATGCCTTACTGTTCCACCAAAAGCCTCCAACACAGCTAGTAAACAAAAACAAAACAAAAAAAAAATTGAAGGCACATTTTTACATTTTTACTTCATGTGTATTAAGACAATGAAGGGAAATCGACTCTTGACCCCCTGGGCTTGGGTTTGGGTTTCAAACCTTCACCCAAGATTTTTGTTTGTTTGTTTTTTGAGACTTCTTTTTATTTGTTTGATTTTTGTTCTCTGTGTAGACTTGGCTGTCCTGTGTAGACCAGGCTGGCCTCAAATTCACATAGATCTGCCTGCCTCTGCCTCCTGGAGTACTGGGATTACAGGTGTGAGCCATATCTTTTTGAATGAGGCAAAGGTGTGACTAGCTCTTGTCAAAAGGGAAAGTCATGCACTGGGGCTGGCAGAGCGTCCAGTCATTCCCGAACAGAGTACAGGGAAGGATGAACCACCATCCAAAGCAGCTGAAGTGGCTGTACTCAAAGTAAAACATGGTAACAAAAAAAAAGACAGACGAAGAAAGTAGCCAGCGTGTGTGAAGGAATCCAAGAACTGCTGAAAAGGAGGGGAACATACAAGAAAAAGGTAGAAAGGATTTTTTTTTTAAAGATTTATTTTATTTTTAATTAGGTTTAAATGCATGTGTGGTATGTGTACATGAGTTCAGGTGCCCAAAGAGGCCGGAATAGGCATATCCCATGGAGCTGGGGTTACAGGCAGTTGTGAGCTGTCCAATACGGTTGCTGGGATTGAACTCACGCCCTCTAGAAGGGCATGACAAGCTTCTAGTCACTACTGAGTCATTGCTCCAATTTACAGAAGAGGTTTGTTGTTGTTCTGTTTTGTTTTTATCAGAAACCGAATGTGAGAGGAAAATCATGCAGAATCGCTGCACTCACCTTGTCTATGTGTTTGGACCACTAAGGCAGAAAGCAGAGCTGGGCTGCAAGGCTCACCAGGGGAAAGCTGGGAAAGGGAGGACCTGGCTCTCCACCATCAGGGAGTTCCCAGAGGATGACTGAAGGGATTCCTGAGTCCTTGTCCGTCACCCACACGGGGAGCAAGTTCCATGCTGCATACCATGCCCGGAGAGGGGCAAACCACACTCTTCATTTGATTCTTTGCCACAGGCTGACCAAACAGGAAGCTTGTCCTAATGTCTCCAGAATTCAAACTGTTTGTGGAAGGTGGAAGTCTTGCCAGTACGCAGTGACTCAGCCACTGTTACCCGGAGGGGAGTGCTGGGCTGACCACTTTGGACAACATTTTGTTTTGGAAGTGGGGATTTCTTCTACAAAATTTGAGCTTGGGAACACAGTGTGCTTTATATAAAGCAGAAAGTAAATAAATGATTTCAAGGCATTCCTCTCCCACATGACCAATTCAAAAACTGAAGCCATCAAACCGAAGTACCAAATGGATTCAATGAGCACTCATTTTCTCCAACCTTAAAAATATAATACACATGAAACTATTTTAGAACTTTTTTTTTCCTCCTCCTAAAAATGGAACTCACTGAAATAGAGACACACTGGCCGCAATAATTTAGTTTTCATCGAGTGTAGGTTTTCAAATTTCACCAAAAGGGCCCCAGAAAAAAGGTACCTTTTTGGTAGAAGGAGCAAGGCATGGCAGTTTGTTGTAATGCTGGGGGGAAAGGTCGGGTCTATCTAAAATAATTCTTAACAGCTTACCATATGCTAATAATCCAAATAAAGCTGCCTTTTTATTTTCTTTCTGTTTGCAATGCTGGGGACTGAGCCCAGGGCCTTGTACATGCTAGGTAAGGGCTCTATTCCTGAAGGACAGCCTCAACCAAGTACCTTGTTTGTAACTTGAGAAGTGATTTTCCATTGTTTCTTGCTTGCTGATACTTATTTGTAGGTGACATTATTCATTGGATAATTATGTGATCAGTTGTCTTCTGATGCCTGCCTTTTTCTCCTTCCATAGTAACAAAACTCATAATTTTTTAACTGACCTGGTTGCATGAACTAAAGATATTTCTTGTTCTCCTTTACAGCTAGGTGGTGTATATATGACTGATTCTGACAAATGCAAAGGGATAATGGTATATGAACCTTCCAAGTGTACTTTTAAAAAGAGAGGACAGATATGGGTATGATGGCACATGCCTTTAATTCCATCACTTCGGAGACAGAGGCAGTTGATGTAGGATCTCTGAGTTCAAAGCTAGCCTGGTCTACAGAGTGAGTTCCAGGACAGACAGGTCTACACAGAGACATCTTGTAAACAAGGTAAGTAAATAAGTAAAAAATAAATAAGTAAATAAGGTCAAGGAAAAAAAAATGAAGATATGAAAGACTTTCTAGAATTCAATGAATTCATACCATAATCAAACTTATAGGACACAATGAAAGCAGTGCTAAGAGGAAAGTTCATAGCACTAAGTGTCCTCATAAAGAAATTAGTGAGATCTCATACTAGTGATTTAACAGCGTACCTAAAAACTGTAGAACAAAAAGGAGGAAAACGCACACAGGAGGAGCAGACAGCCGGAAATGATCAAACACGAGGCCAAAATAAATAAAAATTGAAACAGAGAGAGCAGTACAAAGAATCAACGAAATAATTTTCTTTGAAAAAATTAACAAGATAGACAAAACCTCAGCCAAGCTGTTTTTAGAGCAGCACAAAAAAAAAAAAAAAGATTTTGCCCATTCTTCTATGCTCTTTAGCTGAGCTGTGAACTCAACTGACGAGAGGGAAATTAATAGGAGAAAACCTATATTGAAATATGCATGTATGCATGACAGTGCCGCCAATTATGCAGCTAGAAGGTTGAGGCTTATTTAGTACCTTGAGCTGCAGGAAGGAATAGGGGTTGTGGGCTCCCAGAGTGTGGGGAGAACACAAGTTATGGGAGGGTGAAGAGAGAAAACACGTGGTGAATAAGAACACTCTTGATGAAGTCTTGTGGGTGATTAAAGTTGCCTTTGAGCAGCCCTGAAGAGCCAGTGACTGTGTGGGTAGATCAACGACCTCCCTCGAGACGTCTCTCTCATTAACATTCCAGACGTGTGACAACGAGATTCCTTCTGGAAGGTCCATATTTTAGCAGATAAAGAAGCTCAGAGAAAGCCTTACCCTGTATCCGCTGCTCCCCAGGTGTGTTCAGTGAAAAGTATTTGTCACACCAAAGAGACACGCTTTAGAATAGCGTTTCCTGAACTCCTCAGGCAGTTTTAGTTAAACAGCGAAACTGTGAGGAAGATGCAGAGAGGCCTCAGATTCACTCCCCTGATACCTGCATAGCTTCTCCCATTATCTGCATCCAGCAGAGTGAGTGGTTCGTTTACATAACTGATGAACTCACATTGGTTGTCACCAAAGTCCAAGTCTACACTGGGGTTTGTTACTGGGCTTGTGCCTTCCGTGTGTTTGCATAAGCATGGAACAACACAGCACAGCAGGGCCACTCAGGCGATTTTCTCTGCTCCATGCATAGTAGAGATGCATTGCATGAGATTAGGGAATGTATGGTAGTATCTCTTTCTCACAAGTTTGCTTTAAAATACTCATTTAAACTTAAAAAAAAATGTGCTTTGTGCTCTGCCTTTCTGTCTTTTTCTCACCTTTCCTTCAGGCATTTGGTCTTTTTGCTGCCTTTTCGAAGTTGCACATTTTCCCAGAATGTCATGTTGCCAGGATCATACAGAGTGTGTTATCTGAAGAGGTGGGTTCTTCCATTCAGTAGCATGCCTGCGAGTCTCCTCTACATCTTTCCCTGACTTCAGAGATCATCTATTTCTAGCCTTCATTAATATTCCATTGTGCGAATGCATCACACTTAACTCATCCACTTCATCTACTTGAAATGCTTCCATGTTTCAATGACAAGAACCACAGCTAATGAAACAGCCAAGTACAAGAGTTTCTGTGGACATTTGATGGCTCTTTTGGATTGCTCTCTCTCTCTCTCTCTCTCTCTCTGTGTGTGTGTGTGTGTGTGTGTGTGTGTGTGTGTTTAATTTTGTAATAAGCTACCAGACTGTCTTTCTAAGTGGTTATTCTATTGTGTATCCCACTAGCAATGAAAAAAAAGAGTTCAGTTGTCTAGGTCCTCACAAGCATCTGTTATCATCACTGGTCTGGATTTTGCTATCCTAATATGTATGTATTGAATCTCTGTGCTATTTCCATTGCTCCAATAGCAGATGATGATCCTTACTGTTGAGCTTCAAGACTCCTTGTTTTTAAAAGGTTTACTTTTATTTTAGGTATACGAGTGTTTGCCCACAGGTATGTATGTGCACTGTGTGTGTACCAGGTGTTTGCAGAGGCCAGAAGAGAGTGGAAATGGAATTACAGAAGGTTGTGATCCAACACATGAGTGCTGGGAATCAAACCTAGGTCCTCTGCAAGGGCAGGAAGGCCCAGGTTTCTTTTGTATGTTTTGAATAACAGTATTCTCTCAGGTATATGTTCTGCAAACCTTTTCTCCAAGTCCGTGGCATCAACTCCTGCTTTTTATTCCAGAGCACAAGTTTTTGAAATTTAATGAAGTTTGGCTCATCAACCCCTTCCTTTATTGACCTCAACTTTGGCATTTTACCAAGGAAAAAAAAAGTCATAAGCAAACAGAAGATCACCTAACTGCTCTCCCATGATGCTACTTAGGAGTTTTATAATTTTGCATGTACCTGCTGAGGCTTATTTGTGGAGCACAATGGGATTTGTGGTTTTGTGGAGAACAGTGTTTGTGACTGGGTTAAGGTTTTCAGACTTCAGTATTCCATAGACTTGTCGCTTTGCTCCTGTATAATAAAAAACGGTTGGATTTGTTCCGTGGGCCTGTTTCTGAACTGTATCTACTGTGTGTGTTGTTCTACACAGTCTTGATTACTGTTGCTTTCACGTCCTTGAGCAATGTCAACCCTACCTCAGTCTGGCATTGTTCTGCTTCAGGGCTCTGTTGCTTGCTTTTAGGTCTTTTCCTTCTCCATACTAACTTTATGACTATTTGTCGATATTACAAAATGACTTATTAGGGGTTTAATTGAGATCTCACTTACTCAATAAATCAAATTTGGAATCTCTCACATCCTACAATGATTTTTTTTTCTTCCTAGCCATGAAATATCTCTTCATGGATTATGTTTTTATTTAGTTAGTTATCTGATTTGTTTCATTTGACCTTAGAGTTTTCCCATATAAAGATTTTATGTCTTTCAAGAAGTTCAAGAAGTACATGACAGGGTACCAGTCCAAATGGTATTTTGTTTTAATCTCTAATTCCACTTGTTCATTGTTGTAGTATAGGAAAATGACAAATCTTTCGTGTGTCACTCTTACATCCTTCAACATTAGTTCTATCAGTTATTGATTCCAGGGTGGTTTTTGTTATTGCTGATTGTTTTAGATTTTCTGCAAATATGTTTTCTCTAAATATTCATATACAAATTTTAGTTTTCTTGGCCCAGTTGTGGTTGCAGCTAATAAACTATGCTGCTATAGCTGGAAAGCAGCCATAGGCAATGTGTTCTTAAAAAAAAAAAAAAGCATGCCTCTGTTTCAGTAAAATTTCATTTAACTTTATATGTATTACATTGCTATTTTCCATACCCAAGATAATATCCAAGAAGATATTATCTAATATTTCATGACCTTTCTGCTTCTCTCTGGCACAATGGTTCAACATCACAGTGAGTCTTTGCAAAGGATCAGGAGAGTTTCGCACTTGATGCCACTATAGACTTTAGTCAGAGTGCAACAGGCTACAGAGGATTGGGATGTAAAGAACAGAGGGCAGCCAGAAGAAGAATTTTAATTTCAGGTACCATTAAACTGCAGTGCTTTTCTTTTTGTTTGTTTGTTTGTTTTGCTTTTTTTTTTTTTCCTGGTACTTCCCAAGCTGAACTTAACAAAGGCCTGACTGTTTCCGGACTGGACAGTATGTGACCAGAGAGAGCTCCAGACAAAGCTGAGCATAGAAGCAGAAAAGGGGCCGCCAACACCCAGACAGGATGCTGTCTCCTGCTTCCTCCTGTTCTCTATTTTCTCACACCTGCAATACCACGACAGTAATTACGGAGGCTCTGAGACCACAAAGTTCAATCTTCTTTTTCAGTTCATGGAGATGGGGTCCTGTCTTAGTAACAGTTGCTGTTGCTGCGAAGAGACACCACGACCACAGCAACTCTATAAAGAAAATCATTTAATCAGAGCCTGCTTGCAGTTCACAGGGTTGGTCTATTGACATCATAGCAGGAAGCATAGCAGCCTGCAGGCAGACGTGAGCCACAACTTTTGCACCTGGATCAGCAGGCATCAGGAAAAGAGAATGACACAGGGTCTGTGAGCATCTGAAACCTCAAAGCCCACCCCAAGTTGCATACTTTCCCCATCAATACCACCCCTACTTCAGTAAGGCCATACCTCCTAATAGCGCCCCTCCCTATGGGGCTGTGAGGGTTATTTTTATTCAACTTACCACAGGTCCCCCAAGATGGTGGGATAATCAATACCCCCTCCATCCTTGTCTCTCTCTGCTCCTCGCTGGTCCCATGGGCACTAGATTCAGGTGACTAAAGCCTCAGCGTCCCCGCAGAGGATAACCTAAGTAGAGTTCAGGAAAATGGTTCTCCGTCCCCATGTGTTTGAACCGTCCATGTGTTTGAACCACTGGAGTTAACTGCCTCGCGGCACATGCGTGGAGCTGATGGTATCAGCCTTCCAAAGACACGGAGGACTGATGGGACGGTGGGTGGCCACCTAGGCTACAGACCCACCACAAGGTGAGACCCATGCAGGAGAGCCCACTGCAAAGGGATCACAGAAGGGAAGTAGCCAACCATCCGACCATTCAGCCCGCAGACAGAGCGTGCGGGCATCCAGTCATTTCGTAAAACCCTTCAACAAGATGGGCTCCAAAAGTACTCAGTATTTTCCGTTTAATCATTTTAAAACAACAAAGAAAAAAAAAAAACAGAATTGCAGTGAGCCAATTTGGGTGTGAGCATCAGAGCGACGCCGGCTCACTTAGACAGAAAAACATTTGGTTTGAAGGACTATTGAATGGTTCGGAGTATTTACAAGAACAGCAGAGAACAAGAACGGCGAAGCGATGAAAAGCCCTGGCAAGGACCTCTCACTGGCCTTGTCATCAGGGCCACTCGGTTCCACCAGGCTGCTCAGCTTTGGCTCCCAGGGTGAGGAGCGGGTGGGTTTTTGGGTTTTCACGGAGACATCCAGAAGGGTTAGGGGACAAGTGAGCGCAAACCAGAGAGATGTTCAGTTGTCGACTGTCAGAAATAAAGTAAAATACGGCCGTCACCCCCTCCCACAGATGAGAAAAGCGGAGTGTAAAACACCTACAGCTTGTGTTCCCAACTGCCAAAGAATGGCGGCAAGAAGTTCTTGCCTCCGGGAGCTTTGTGCAAACCCCAAGGCCTTCCTGAAAACAAAAAAGAGAAGGCCTTTGAAGCAGAGGCTCCGATTTCTGCCAGACACTGCAGTTCAAGTGAAGGCTAACTCTTCTTCTTCTTCTTTTTTTTTTTTTTTTTTTAATAGTTTGGGGTTTATTTTGTCTTGGAAAAAAAAATGTGTGTATATGTGTGTGTGTGTGTGTGTTTTTAGTATATACTGCCTCAGCTATATCCCTAGAGAAGCAGGATTTTGATACCCATCAGCAAGTACTTTTGAGGATTGGTTCTTGTGTATTGGCATGTTTTTTGTTTTTTTAAATATGTCTACTACAATATTCAATTATGCGTGTTCTCAGTCACATGTTACAAAGAAAATGTTCCAAAACATTCGTACAGCACAAAAATCACTGTTTATCTCTTAGTAAACTGTTAATGACTAAGTTGCTGAATGCACTTCAAATATTTAGTCCTACATTCAATTTATTTTTATACTTGATCACAATAGCTGCTATAATTAGAAAAAATAAAAAAGATATGTAAACCCAAATGCAAAAGCTTCATCTTTGCTTGTGTCCATTAAACTACAACTATGGGTCATATCTTTGCAAATCTCAGCTACACGAATGGCAAGGGCATCAGGAATAGGCCTGTATTGGAGAACTGAATAAGTTTCCATTTCTGCTGCTGTTAGGCAAGGGAGGAGGTGTTGCATTGTTTCATTTTTAGCAAATAGCTTCAAGGTTCCTGTAATTTTTTTTCCAGCTAGAAAACGTAAATCAATTAGAAAGCTCTAAATCCTACTGTTTAATAGTTGTGCAGGTAAGAGATTTCTTAGGAGCTAGCCTGGCATGGGAAAGTTCGTAGGAGCTAGCCCAGTACAGGAGGATTTATAGGAGCTAGGTAGGCAAGGGGGTGTTCATAGGTGCTTGCTCAGCATAAGAGGGTCTCATGGAACTAGTCTGGCATGGGAGGGTTCAAAGGAGCTAGCCTGGCATGGGAGTGCTTGGAGAAGCTAGCCTGGGAAAGGCCCATCCTGGAAGGTTCCATGGGAGCTAGAGCAGCATCCTCTGCAGCAGTGGAACCATGAAAGGATGGAACTGCTTTCGATGGAATATCTTTGCAGGTTGGGAGATACCTCAGCAGGGAAAGTAGTGCTTCATGAGCATGAGGACCCAGGCTGGAATTCCCAGGATCCGCTTAAAAGCTACGCATGGTTGTCCCCACGTCTGTACCCCAGCATAGGACAGGAAGAGATAGAAAGATTCTAGAGCTCACTGGCTAGACATTCAACCAATGTAAGCTTCAGCCTCTCATGTAGATCATCTCAAATAAATAAATAAATAAATAAATAAATAAATAAATAAATAAATAAAGGAGGGGAGAAGACTCAGGAAAAAAAGACATCTTTAATCTTTGGCCTTCATGTATATATGATGTACAGCTACACGAGCACAGGAATACACACAGACATGTATGCATACATACAACATATATAAACACACACACATGCTGCTCTTTTGCAAGTTTCTCTCTCCATGGCACTTATAAAAAAAATGGCTTCTATCTCTGTTAGACTTCACCTTCACCTTAAAGCCGTAGCTCAGCTCAAGAATGTTCTATACCAATCTACCATCCGTAGCTATCTGGTAGAGAAAACAGCAACAATAGTAGGCGTATTTGATATTAAATAAAAACATTCACACTTTATCCTCTCAGTGAAGTTTTCCTTCCAGCTTTGTTGGACTAGGTTGTATCAGAAGTATTTCCCTATGTCACCGTTTAAGGGGGGAAAAAAAAGCGAAATACATTTCAATCTGAAGGTCTGAGGAAGCTCACTGAGTGTAGGTTGGGGGATCAAGCACTGAAGAAAGACTTGCTTCTCCCTCTAAAAAGAACAGGCTAAAAGGATTAAACAAGCCCTCAGCTCTGCTGGCCATCGGCCATCGTACTTGAGGCAGTAGAGCCTAGGGGTAAGCCAGTGGCTTAATTACTATAATGGCTGTTCTTGGTTGTCAACTTGATCGCATCTGCAATGAAGTGAAACCCAGGTCATTGGGTACACATGTGAAGAAATGTTTCTTAATTAAATCATTTGAAATGGGAAGACCTACTTTACTCCAGATGGTTTGAAGTGGACAGATACGCCTCTGATCCAGAATTTTTGATATGGGATGGTCCACCTTCAATCTGGGCCACATCTTCTGCTGGAGGCTTATATAGAGGACGTGGAGGAAGGAAGCTCTCTCTCTCTCTCTCTCTCTCTTTGCATGTTTGCTGTTGATCTCACTCTCAATGGCAAGTCCACTCCTCCACTGGCGTTGGAGCCTACTTCTTCGGGATTCCAATGTATACTGAAGACCAGTTGAACATCCAGAGTTCCACCTCGTAGGTAATTTTAGAGTGTCAAGCTAACAACACTTACTATGGAAACGATCATACTGGTTTTCATCTCAACACACATATCTCATGAGATATTCAACGTAGACCGAACAACTACTGGGTTCTTGGACCTTCTGTTGGATAGATGGTATAGTTGGATTAGGTGGACCACCTGTAAGCCATGCTAATCAACCCCCTATATATACATGGTCATTTATTCTGTAAGTCCAATTACTTTTGTGTTGCTGTGATAACATATTTAACAAAAGCAACTTAAAGAAACAGGGTTTATTTTGGCTCACATAGTGGGGAAGGCATGGTAATGGAGCTCTCACGTCACACCTACAGTCAAGAATCAGAGACGGTGACTGTGAGCTGCGGCCCACCTCCCCTTTTCCATCTGTACCATCCAGGACGACAGTGGATGGGTCTTCCTACATCAATTAACTTATTCAATGTATTCCCCCACAGGCCTGTTTTGAGGCTCATCTGCCTAGTGGTTCTCCATTCCATCACACAGACAACAACAATCATCATAGCTGGGTAGGCCTTCTTAATAACTAAAGCCCAGCTCCTAATCTCTTTAATCCCCATTTGAGTTAACGTAATCTCTAACTACTGCCCCTCATTGCTTGCACCCCTTCTTAAGCAAAAGGCTACCTTGTTGAAAGAGGGGAACATAAGGCAGAGACTGAGATCTGTTCAATGTCAGAGTCTCATGAAAGAATTACTGTGCCTTCAAGAACAGAAGATAGGTATAAATGCACAAGGGATCCAGATAATGTGGTTATTAGCTACGAACTTAAAATCCATACGACTAATATGTTCAAGTAATTAAAAGACAACACTGAGAATATTAGCAGAGAATTAGGAGGCATAAAATAATCGGGGCAAACCACAAGTAAGACTTTAAGGAAGGGACTGAACATCAAATTAGGCACAGCTTCAAAAACGGTGTAAGCTTAATGTGGATCAGAGGGAAATGTTTAGACTGAAGCTTAAAGAGACAGACAGAGAGTGCTATGGAGAAGCCGAGAGAAGAAACGGGCAGAAGAAGAAACATCTGTGAAAAGAATGACCATTCTCCATGCTGGTACCAGACACGAAGCTTCAAGTTCAAGTTCTTTGACACGGGCTGCCTAAGACATCCTGTGAAGCATAATGTATATTTAATCAGGCTTCCCTCGTACAAAATTCACCTCACTGATGACAGCTGGTGGCCCTCTATAGATGTGTGCCTCGCCGGTCCTTGAAGCAGCCTGTGAGTGATGTGTGGAATGTGCCTCACACGCAGCACAGTGCTGGCAATTCCAGCAGCCTTTCTCTCGTTGTCTGGGTCACAGCAGCCAACCCCTTTCTGAGGCTGCTTTGTGGTCACACAGGTTTCTTTTGACTTTAAAACACTCACTATTGAAATATTATTTCCTCTAAGCAACTACGCATAAAGATTCACACAAATAGATTTTTGTACACTGCATTACTAAAACATTCCAGAACAAAAAAAAATGGATACACTTACATCTGCTAACTCAGAGAGCTCACAGCAAACCTTTCTAGAAAATGACAGAGAGTAAATATTTAAGCCTCTGGGCTGCTTTTAATTTCTGTCATACCTATAAAGCCATGCCGTCATGGCACAAAGTAACCTCAGACAGCCCATAAGGAACCAGGCATGCATGGCTGCCTCCTAACTAAGCTTTCACAGGAACAAGTAGAGGGGCCAGTTTTACAAACGGGCCATAGTTCACCTGCTCCTGATTGAACTGAATAGCAACTTCCCACTCGACATAATTTGTTCTTTTAAATCTTCACTGTAGTGGTTCATTCTGACGGTCGATCGCATGCATGCAGAACCACCCAGAGAAGGAGTCTCAGTGACGAGTCATCTGGGTTAGCCTGACAGCAGGTCTGTGAGGGTTTGTTCTCAACTGGGTTGACTGAAGTGGGAAGGCCCATCCTGAGCGGTACCACTTTGTAAGCCGGGCTCCGGGGTACTTGAACGGGACAGACCCAGCTGAGGACAGACAAGCAAGCAATCGGTCCATTGCTCACTGCCCTCGATTGTGGACATGATGTGACTGGCTGCTTCAAGTTCCTGCCAATTTGACAGTAAATATTTTTTTCTGATGGATTGTAATCTGGAATTGTGAGCCCTTCCTCCCTTGGAGGGGGGGGGTGTCATTTTATCACGGCAACAGAAAGGAAACTAGGACATTCATATTGCCAGCAGTATCTTCTAATATCACAACCCAGATTAGGTCATTGCCACCCCAGTCTCTATGAATCACTTCAGACATTAATGTAGCAAAGGATTGCCAAATGCTAATTTTTGAAATATTCTATTAATAACAAAGCATCTTCTATATACTCTTGGGGCTTAGAAAAATTGAATGTGCTGCTGAATTGACTATTTTAGAATATAAATTCAAACAGCTGGAAAGAATGTAAAGGTTTCTCATTACGTTTGGATTGCTGGTTTTTATAGCTTAATCATGTTGGCAATATTTGAAATGGCAATGCAGGGTGGAGGCTTACGGAGGATGGAGAAATGAGTTTGAGTCTTTAGTTCTTTGGGTTGATTTTAAGGCACTGCCATAACATTTCGTGAATGAAAACATGGACTCCTATCTTAAACTTCTTTAGAGGAGCCTGCGAACTTCTTTTGCCCATTCCACCAAGGCTTAGTTTTTTTTTTTTTTTTAAAGTTGAAGAATACTATCTGTTAGCCTGGTTTATATATGGGTAATGTTGCCAATCCTCACTGAACAATAAATATTTGGAACACACAATTTTTCCGATTTTCTATTAAAAACAAAGGTGCCAAAATGGTGTGTTATTTTCTTCTCCTCTCCTAGCCAGTCACTGTTTACTGCGTGGATGGTCCACAGTCCTTTAGAGCAACAGTACCTGCTCTTTACAGACAGTCCCTAACTTACATAATTAAAATAGTTCTTCCCATATCAATAGCCGTAATCAAGATACCCCCATCCCCACCACACTCACAGAGGCATGGCAGAGTTCCACCTCCTAGGTAATTTTAGAGTGTCAAGCTAACAACACTTACTATGGAAACGACCATACTGGTTTTCATCTCAGCACACATATCTCATGAGATATTCAACGTTTTATTCTAAAGTATGCTTTATGTTTGGTACAGTTTGCTGACTCTAGGCTAGTAGAAGTGTTCTGAGTAAGTCGAGGTAGGCTGGGTTACATCACGATGACATTCGTAGGCTGCGTGTATTTTCAACAGCACAGTTTCAGTTTATAATGGATCCATCAGGACATAATCCCATCTAAAGTCAAAGAGCATTTGTAGCAACTGCGAGTTCAAAAGCATTTGGATCTATCCTTACAAACTCCAGAAGTGATAGGCTAAAGCCCTTTCCAGACCTGGATTACTGGAGAATAATTATTTCTGTGGAATTCTTTTTCTAAAGGAATGTAAAGCCCCTCACTCTCTCCTTTTCTTTTCTTCTCATCTCCTCTGACTCCCCTTCTCTCACCTTTTTTTTTTTTTTCTCCTGACCTCTCCTAGTTCAATCCAAAGAGTTTTGAAGGCTGGGGAATGGGAAGCGTAAGATGTACCTGGTATCCCTCAGTGCCAGAGGGATACCAGTGCCAGAGGAACAGGTCTGAAAACGATGTCACTGAGAGCAGCATGTTAGCAGGCAGAGGGCCAAAAGGATGCTGAGTGGAATGGAGGAGACTGGGCACGGGCCAGTGGGCTATAAACCTCTCTCCATGAATGAATGGCCATAAACATGGGGGAGGGGAGGCTAGCGGCAGACTGCACAGAATGAGCTTCTTTCAGGCTGGCAGCTCAGAAGGTAACAGCCCTTGCTGGGTGAGCCAGATGACCTGAGTTCAATTATCAGCCCTCATGGTGCAGAGGGGATGGATTCCAGAAAGCTGTCCTCTGATCTCCACTTGTTCTCTGTGGCATTCACACATCTGTACACACACACATACACACACACACACACACACACATACACACACACACACACACACTAATAACAGTAATAATGATATGATAAACAAGCCTAAATTAAATAAAAAAAGAATGAGCTTGTGTTTTGTGTGTGTTTTTTAAAAATTGGTAGACAACTGGATCTTAAGATAGTAGACGGTCAGCCAAACTGAACGACAGACAGACGAGATGGACGACAGACGTATGAGCACGATGTGAATGCATGTGTGTACACCTGTCCCCGAGAAGGCAGGGCACACAACCACTGATGGGCCTGTGATGGAAGCTAATGGAATGGGCTCATGTGGACTAAATTTGGGTTAAAAGAACAAACTATGATGGTGGCGATAACAAAGGGTGTGTTAAGACCTGGGAGGAACCATGAGTCTACACTTCCATCATGAAATGATTAGTAAGTGAATACGGAAAGGGGAAGCTTCTGGCTCACAGAATGACGACAAACACACGTAGACAAAAGCATGAAAACAAGCAGGAGAATGTCTGACGATCGAATGAAGAACTGACAGGACAGAGGTAGCAATCTGGCAGAGATGTCTGGGCAAACCAGGCTATTATCGGCCAGCCAAAGGCAGGGCACTGTGAGCATCAGGCAAGCCATTTTGTGGTAGATTTAAATGCATCAAGTGTGAGTGCATTCACTTACTTGCTTCAAGCTTTGCTAACGGCTTTGGGGAGCTTGTGAGAAATCACCCCACTAGTTGGAGGTTGTCACCCGAAGGAGAGGAGTCAAGTGCTTCATAGAGATTTGAACTCTCCCATAGCAGAACACTTTCCTGGAGCTAGGAAACAGCTCAGTCTGCAGAGCATTCACTTTGCACACGTCCAGCCGGGCCCTGGGTTGGATTTTCAGGACTACATAACAACTGAGTTTCATGGTGTAAGCCTATAATTCTAGCACTTGGAAAGCGGAGGCTGGGTGATGGAGTGTCCTTCCCAGTTTCGCACAAAGTGGTGTGTAGTGCCTCCAGGCCACAGTGGCATTGGAGGACTAGTCTCCCTGATGCCAGCTCCTCAGATGTGGGGAGCTGTAGAAAGGATGACAGGGACACCAGCAGGGAAGCCTGGGACAGCCCGAGAGAGAACGCACGAGCTGGTCCTCCAAGGGAAACGGTGCAATAGCAAAAGGAAAGTTCCAGCCACTAGGAGGGGCATTAAACTCACCATGGCCTCACAGAAATGAGTGGGTGGAAAGCCCTGTTTCCAGTGAATGCTTCCGGTGTGGCTCATTGTCTGTCTTAGAACTGTACAATACTTTCGGTCCCCAAAGGGACTGAGACATAGTGACCGCACACCATCCCGCTTCCATTCACAAATCCTCCACACCCTCAGGATGCTAACTAACCTCTTGCAGTGGTCATTCGCTGGTTCTAGCTACACCGGATCCTGGCCATTTAGAAGCTAAGTGAATGTTTTAGAGGCAAACAGACCTTAGGGAGCCTAGTTTTCTGTGGATGAATTTCAAAATGGTGACTGATGTTTTCTCCAAGTACACGTACACGTGATGTACTTAAGTTGCTGCTAAGGTGCGCTGGGCGGACAGTCACTTGATGAAGGCAGCCTCGTCACTCACGGTACCGTTCTTGAAGCCCTGGCTCCCACACGCAAGCGCAGATGCATGACCCTCCCACACATTCCCACGATGCAGGGGTACAGGCTTAGAAGAAGACGTTCTCAGACATCGCACGGGGAGTCTGACTTCTCGGCTTCCTCCCTGGTGACTTCCCGACTTGGCTTCTGTAGGAAGAAGATCTGTTTTTCTCCCAGAGGAGGCCAAATGTCATGGCAGGAAAAAAAAAAAAAAAAAAAAAAGGCAGGGGGCTGTGTGCTAGCAACAAGAGGCCCCAACAGAAAGAGCAAGGGGTAGGTTGGACCCAAGACCCTGAATAGATCTTTTTACTGGAATGGAGAGGGAAAAACAAAGGCTGACTCACTCGCCCAAGGCGCTTCTCATTCCAGTACCTCTGGGTGTCTTCCTGGGTTCTGTTCCTCCTCCCTGTGCACCCCCTTGCTGCTAGTTCTGAAAGTCAGTGAGTGACGGGTTAGCGTGGTGCTCATCCCGTGGTGTCACCTAGCAACGTGCTGTTCATAAATAGCCACAATCATCTCTTCTCCAAAAATGGCTAAAACTTCTTTTAAAGACAGCAGGAAAAATGCTTAGCTCTTTGGAGCTGGTGTGAAATATTCCCCTGTCTCAGCCCTATTCCCAGCCTTCCTCTTCCTCTGCTCAAATTGACCTCCCAGTGAGTTCACTGTTTATACTTCGCCTTTTTTTTTTTAAATGCATATTTCCTTCCAGGGGTCACATAACAGCTGTGCGTGTAAGTTTCCCAGTCCTTTTGCAAAAAGCTCAAAAACAACTCAAAGGCCGAAAACAGTCCTTTCTAATCCCCACCTTTGGTACTTTAGGAGAAATCACACCAAAAGTTATAGAATTAGAATACTGAGAGTTGTTTCTAGGCAAGTTAAAAGTGTAAATCAATGTACAGCACTATCAGGTGAGAGATTTACTCTTTCTATTAAAACGTTAAATTGATGAGAACACAAAGGGTCCATTGCCAAGCACAGCAGCACATGCTTGTAGACTCAGGGCTCAGGGGGCTGAGAAAAAAGAATTACACCATTGAGTCTAGCCTGGTCTACAAAGTAGGCCTGCTTAAAAAAAAAATAGTCATGATGGGTTGCTTTATCAACACATTTTAGCTAACTCATAAACCCAATACACCTTTTGGGGTTGCCTACTATATTCCAAATACTGACCTCTGTACCAACACAAAAACACATGAATCCATGCTGTTGAGAAGTGAGAATTAGGTAAAGAAACGTGGGGGATTTCTCGTTGCAGCTGTAATGGTACTTGAGACAAATTCTGTTCTTAACACATTGTCATTATTTCAGCTGGAGAATTGCAGATGAGTTAACGGCATAAAACCTGAGGATCCAGGAAAAAAAAAAAAAAAAAAAAACAGTAAAAAAAAAAAAACAGTATCATAAAGAAATTGGGTCTTACATTTCTGGCTTGAACAAGGTGGTATACGTGGGTGCTACATATTGCAAAAAGGAGGAATAGGAGGTGGAATGATGGGAGTCTTCGTGCCACACTGGATTTGAGGAGTCCTGGAGATATCTGTATAAATCAGGATGAGACAGGAAACAGATGTATGTGTAACTAGGTAACTGAGCAAAGTGGGCAAGAGAACCACACAGAGTGGCCCTAGGACAAGCCAGAGCAGAGACAGGTCCCACTTCCAGCTCCTAGGCTCATGCACGCGAGGAGGAGTGGGCTGACTTTCTCAAAGTCTGAATAAGTAACTGCTGCTGCTGGGAAGCACTGACCTCAGTAGAGAAAACCATGTCCCCTACCAAAGAGATGCAAAGCCAGTGAGTAGTCTTGCTCCTCAAGTTCCCATTTCTTATGCAGGCATTCCAGCAGGCAGGGTTGGGGGTCAGTGGTGGGGATCAGGGTAGTAGGGGGATTTTCATGACAGGAGACGGGCTGGGAATGATCTGGAGCTGAAAATGGAAAAGATCAGGACACAGCCAGTGTAGATGGGAGAAGGGGGAGTGGCTTTGGTTAGGCAAGTCTGCGAGTCAAGGGTGAGGTCTGAAGCTCAGAGACCCCAGAATTCTTCAGCTAATGATGGTAAATAAAGCCACATTTCCATTCTGTCATTCTGAGACAATGGAACCAACGACACGTGTCAGCTAGCACCTTAGAGAGCATGCGCTAGCAAAGGTCGGTCAGAAGGATCGGCCAGAGAGTTTGAACCACCACAGAGCTCCATCCTTCGCATTAAGAGACTTGCAGAAAGAAAGGATTTGCTCCGTTGCCCTGAGTGATGGAGGAGTGAGCATACTGGCTCATCTCCTATCAACGTGATTCAACACAGGTTTATCTGAGAAGAGGAACCTCAGTTGAGAAAATGCCTCGCTCACACCGGCCAACCTGTGAGACCATTTTCTTGTTTAATTGTATAAAGACTGGAGTTTGGATGCTCAGAACCCATGTACAAGCCACACAGTCATGTGACTCACCTGTTATGCCAGCACATGGGAGGCAAAAACAGTTGATCTAGGGTAAGCTGGCTACCTAGACTATCCAGAGTTGGTCATCTCCATGCACAGCCAGAAGCTCTGCCTAAGTAAATAAAATGGACAGCCACTAAAGGGGACAACTACCACTAACTTGAGGCCTTTGTATAAAAGTGCACATCCATGTGTCCATAGGTACAAACACACACACATACACATGACCAGAAACAAAAATCACATACCTTTAAAAATATGTATTAATTATCAATCCCTTTCTCACAGTTGTAGTGAGCTTATTTGGCCCAGGCTCATGATTTTTCTAGTCATTCTCACGTAATTATTCCCGGACTACTTATTTTCTCTCTTTTGGTTTTTATGTATAGGACTCCACGCCAGCCTAATGACTACTGGGAAGATGCCCTGTTTCCAAGCAGGATCTCCAAATAGGTAATGAACATGCAGAAAACCAGCCCCCATTCTGAAGAAGCAGCTGGGTCCTGCAGTCTGGAGGCATGCCGTTTCCTCAACTCTCTCACCCACAATGTCCCAGCTATTCCAGCGACGCTATTGCCTGCTAAGTGAGCACTGCCACTGATGAAAAACAGAAGCTGAGTGACCTGCATATTGGAGAGACGGCCAGTGTCTGGAAGCTTCAGCCATTTCCTGCCTGTCAGGACCTACCTCCGTGGTTTCCTGATCCAGGCCTGAGACCTCAGAAACATAATTATCTCTCCTCCCTCTGCAACTTGATAGAAATACCTCCCACAGGACCTCCCTTAAGCCACTTGCTCAGATGTGTAGCATAGCCTGCGGTCTCAGTTGCGAGCTTCTTGCAAGGCATAATGGTAGTCTCCTCACCTAGAGCTTGTCTGGGCAGAGGATGTTACCAGGGTACAAATGACGACCCAGAGCACCCTCATAGTTTTGGTGCAAATGTGGCCCACGTAGGCAGGCCCTGGTGCTAGACATTCCTTTAAAGATATTCATTGAACTCTTGCCTCTTAGGAACTAGGGGAATAAACCTGAAGTTGGTCTCAGAGCTTAATTTATGACTATTAGGCAGTCACACTCTTTAGTAAGAATCAAGAGTACACACAGTGCTGCGTGTGGACATGGCTGCTAGCCGGAGCATCCCGGGAAGGCTTTCCTGGGAAGGTGATGTGGTAACTACCTGAAGGGCTGATGGCAGGTGGTTAGGAACAGCCAGGAGTGGCAGCTGTCAGGCATGGCGAACTCATGAGCAGTGGCCAGAGGGACAAGGTGTGGGAATGAAGGCCAAGAAGGGTGCTGTGTCCCGGCAGCCCCAATACAAGGTTGTGATTTTGCCCTATGGACAATGAGAAACCACTGGAGCAGATGTGGAGGTCCAGGGAACAGATTAAGGGGGTAGACCGGGCACCCAGGATGCAGGAGGAACAGACAAATGTGGAAGTCTATCCCTAGCTGAAGTCTCAGACCAGCGGGCGGGGTCGATTGTTCTATTCTTACACAGTCTCTGGAGAGAACATTTTCTCAGTGCTTGTTCTCCTCTTTGAACAAGCATGGCTACAAAATACTCATTTCTGTTTAGGAAAGAGGGAGCTGTTCACTCTTCTATCTAGGCAAGGCTTCACATTCAAAGCATATTCATATCCAGCTTTTCATTCTGTCCTCAACAAGATTTTCATCATTTCTAGTCATCCCGCATTTAAAGATTCTTGCATTCAAAATCTTGATCCAATTGCTATGTGTATTTCTGGGCACATCCTCAAAAACCTGCAGCTGCTAAGCCCATTATGAAATCCTAAACTCTCTGAGGTTTGAGAGAACATTGGCTCTCAGTTTCTACCAACGCACTTATTTTGCTGAGGCCGGAAGAGCAAGCCGGAGGGAGAGCCAGGGTTCCAGTAGAGTAAAACAAGCACCAATCCAATGGATACTCAGGCTCCCTAGTAATTACTATGTTACTTTCAAGTTTTTTGTTTGTTTGTTTTGTTTTTTAATTTCAGTGCTAGGGATCAAATGCTTGTTTCATCGAGAAAGTTCTATTCCACTAACTTTATCTCAAGCTTCCGAAAGGACTATTGATTATTATTATGTGTGTGGGGGCCTAGTACCACAAATACAAGTGGAGGTCAGCGATCAACTTCTATCTCTGCATGGGTTTTAGGGACCAAACTCAGGATGCGACCCTTGCACGTCAAGTGTTTTGACCCAGTAAGCCATCTTGCCAGCCCTCATTAAAGAAAAAAAAAAAAAAAAAAAAAAAGTTAAATGGCAATTGTGCGTAGTACATGCATGCATGTATGTGTGTGTGAACGCATGTGAAGAGACCAGAGAAAGTATGCAGGGTGTACTCCTCGATCGCTCCCGAGAGTCTCTCCCTGAACTTGGAGCTCAGTAGGTTTTTGTCCGGTTTTGTGCTTTGGTTGTGTCACCCAGGACCCCACACTGGGGCTAGAGGTGGCTTTTTATACCGGGGCTGAGTATCCACTCTCAGGTCCTTACCTTATGCTTACGGCCGATGCTAAGCTCTGTCCCCAACCCCCGAATGGCAATATGAAGGCATGCCAAATGCTGTTGCTCAGCGTGTCCCCACTGTGCTAACATGACAGTCTGGTTCTGCAGACAAGCAGATCACCTCAACTTCAGAGGACACTTGGCTCAAGGAAAACGTGTAAGGACAGTTTCACGATGAAAATGGCCCAGTCCCCTCATGTGCCCTCTCCAAGAGGGAACGAAGCCACACCAAGCACTCTCCTCAGCTGCCCTCCCTCCGCACTCCATTCTGGGCATTAAAACATAGAAAGGGGTGGAGTGAGAGGTTGAGTCAGAAATGTCTACTCTAGCAGGGACCCAGGGCAGCTCTTCAGAGAGGGACTAGAAAGTTGCACATTGAGCTACTGCCTGGAATTTAACAAATACCAGAAGTTCAACAGAGAGAAGATGGTAGGCTGTGCTACTCAGACGAAGAAGTCAAGCTTCACTCCTTGTCACCCCAGTCTGCTCAGTTCCTAACTAAGCTGTGCAGGTTAACAGCAGAGCACTCCTTTAAAAATATGCACTAGGGAATAGCAACAGATTACTGGAGGTGGATTCTGGAAGCTCCCTGGCCAGGAAGCCTACCAGGATCTCTGAGCTTCAGGGTCACCGAATGATCCTGTATAAACAAATAAATGCAGAAATGAATAAAAAAAGACACATGTCAACTCTGAGCCTGTGCAATCATGTACACCTATGTGAATGCATACCCCCACACACGGGCACATATATTACACACACACACAACTTTAAACTGAAATCTCTGAAAGTTCAGAGAGTGCTTTGTGGGCTGTAGAGCATCTGTGATTTACACCCAACACTACTCCAAGGTGAACGCATAATTCAACGCATCCAGTCAACACAAATGCACATCCGGCAATGCCAGCTCTGAATGAAATGAGATTTCATTCAAAAAGGCAATGAAATTTGAATTTTAAGTCCTTTTCATGTCACGAATTCATTGTTGCCAACCACAATAAAACATAGAAACCTTAGACTGCAGGTAGAACAAGAGCGGAAGAGTTAGCCTTGGTTGTAGGGAAAGGGGGATGGTCTGGTTGTCTGCTGGGAACTGGAAACACTGGGTCTGTGCTCATGAAAGATGTGAGCCACCACTGCAGAGATGGTGTCACCTATGTTCAGTTGGTGGGTGAAACTCCCCAACCCACTGGCCTTCCCTGCAGTGAAGCACTTGTGTGAACAGGGACCTAGGTTTGACCTTCATATCCCATGGATCTGTTGTTTATTAAGTGTGTGCTGGAATGTCCTTTTTCATGGTAACCTGCGTAGCCTACCTGTCCTGTTCCAGATGGGAGACCTTGTCCCCTCCCCCAACAAAACATTTTTGGATGATTGGAAGCTCCGGCTTCCAATCGCAGGGGCCTATGCACCTGCATTCATATGAGCATGTGTTCATATGCCATGTATGTCAACGTGCCCAGCCCCTCCGCTTTCTCCTCTGGTTCTCAATCTCCTTGTCTGTGCTTCCTTTCTCTGGTCTCCACGACCCCACCTTAACCCTCCCACCTTTGCATTGTTTCCAGTTATTTGTGGAGAGGTGTGACATCTGAAAAAAAGCACACCCTTTTCCGTTCATTCACACAAAAACTGTGAGAACTTTTACCAGTGAAATCTTGTTATTTATGTATGCAATGGTTTTATTGCATGTTAAAGAATTTCTTAGCATAAGCAACAGCCATGTCGTGGAAATGGACCGTGTAGAGAAAGAGACAAGAAACTGGACCCTGTGGACCATTATTTGCAAACAGGATGGTTTGCGCACAAAGGCAAAGTCAGTTTCTCTAGTGACAGCACTAAATAGACGTCGAGAAGGCCCAGTCTCCCACACTGGGAATGTGAAAAATAAAAAGGACAGGACTACTTCTAGGTATGGTGGAGAAGGTTTATTGTACATATGAGAGAATGAACAGCCAGGGGGAGAGAGAGATCTGGAAAAGTCTAGAGTGGACATGACTGGCAGACTGGCCATGTGAGGAGAGCTGGGAGGGCAGGGATTGGATTGAGAGGCAGGAGGCAAGAGGCCTAAAGGGCCAAAGACCAGCACAGCCAAAATGTTTGGATTGTATAGGGAAGTGCACCTCGGTGAGGGTAGCCTAACCCCTTCAAGTTCAGGGTTGGGAGCTGGGCATACCAGCCAGGAGGACCCTTAATAGGTAGGGACTGAGGGATGCTGGGGGAACATGGCAGCCAGAGTTGCTTTGGTATGCTAATAAGTACCTCAGCCATTTGTTAGGTTGAGACCTAACATATTGTATGCTTATTTTCCAGCTTACTAGAGGCCAATCTTATGTTCTCATCTCCTTTCCTTATTTTCTTAGACCTTATCAAGCCACTCCTCTTGGGCTTATTGTTTTGGCTCCTCAGTAGTTTAATGTGACTTTTTCTTTTTAAAAATTAAATGTTAAGTCTTTTTAACATTTAAAAGTACGGCTTAAGTACTGCTTTTACTGTACTAACATGTTTTGGTATTTGGTGTTTTATTAGTTATTCTGGCTTAATCTTGAATCCTTTAAAAAAATCTTACTGTTGTTTGTGTGCATGTGTATGTATGTGGATAGGCGCACATGCTATGGCGTGTACGTGGAGGTCAGAGACAACCTTGTCCTACCATGTGGGTCATGGGTACAGAACTCGGATCCTTAGGCTTGGTGGCAATTTAGCTAGTCCTTTGTCCTTTAACCCCTGAGCCATCTCCCCAGCCCTAATCTTCATTTTTCTGATTATTGGTCTTATTATAATTTGCTAATAAAAATTGTTTTGGGATGTTCCTAATGTTTCTTCTGTGTGTACCTAAGTCTTCCTGTGTGGATACACAAGCAACACTGAGTGAGAACGGAGGTCACAGGACAACCTGAAGTATCTGATCAGATCCACTTTCTACCTTGTTTGAAACAGGATCTCGCTCTCTCTCTTTCCTGAGCTTCCGGGGAGTCCCCTGCCACAGCAGGCCACTCTCCTGTAGGAGTCCTGGAATTACAGGTATATGCTACCATGCCCAGCTTTACAGAGGAAGTGAGTCAGCACCCCGAAGCCTCTAATGTTTCTTAAATATTTAGCTTCACAGGGAGAATTATCACCAAGCCTTTTGAAATGTATTTTATTTCCCAACATAGTCATTTTAACAAATTCTTATGTATCAAAATAAAGTATGTTTTGCATTTTAAAGGTTTTTTTTCTTACGTTTTGCATATGTAAATATATGCACCATGTGTGTACAGTGTCTGCAAAGACCAAAACGGGGTGTCGGATCCCCTAAAACAAGTTACAGGCAGTTGTGAGCTGCCAAGTGGGTACTACGATCTGATCCCAAGTCCTCTGCAAGAGCTGCAAGCACCCTCAACCATCTATCCAGTGGCATGTTTTGGTATTTTGATATAGTGTGTACTCATTAATGCCAGGTTTATTTTGGCTCAAGAGTTCAAGCATATAGTTCATCTTGGTGGGGCAGTCATAGCGAGAGCACGTGGCAGCTGATTAAACTTTCTCTGCATCAGGAAGTAGAGGGAGATGAACAAAAGCTGGTGCTTAGCTCGATCTTCCCTTTTATGCAGTCTGGGACCCCGGACTATGGCCTGGGGTCTACCACGAGGGTAGGTCTTCCTGTCTCAGTTACTCTAATCTAGGTAATTCTTCACAGATATTTCTGAGGCTTGTTTCCATGGAGACTCCAGATCCTTGCAATCTAGCCGGTAAAACTGACAATCAAGATTAACCATCAGGCAGAGGACAAATTAAAAGCTGAAGAAAAGAACCATTCACTAGAGGAAAAGGGCTTCAGACATTCAGGAGATACTTCTAAGATAACGCTCAGATAAGACTGCCTGCCGGACCAGGAGACAGATTGCTGGAGTGCCTGCCTATTGTGCTCAGAACAGTGAGCTCATTCTCAGAAACACAAACTTTAACAACCTTCTCCTTCCCAAGGGAAATGACTTTAATTGATCACAGCTCAAATTGCAGGAAGTAATGGATGGGTGCCCATATTTACTAAACACAATAAACTTGAGGCTGCACTATGACCTGGAAGCAAATAGAGTCCTCTTTGTTAGAACCAAAGGAAGTGCACAAACATGGTAGAGGCTCAGCCCGTCCGTCTTTCTACGGTCACCTTCTAAATATTCAAAGCGTAATTCTTTTAGGGTCATTAGTACCCGAGTCAGAATTTAATTTTGTGTGTGTGCGTGTATGAACTGATGCGCACCATGTGGGTGCAGATGCCCACAGAAGTCTGAAGAGTGTGTCAGATTTTCCGGAACTGGAGTTAGGGCTGCGTGTAGCCTGCTGTGGGTGCTGGGAAACAAACCTACACTATTTAGTGCACTTCGTGCTCTCAGCTTGAGCCATCTCTCCAGCCCTGCAGACTTCCTTTTGAAACCTTAATATTGCTTCACTGTTATTGTGGGAAAGGCAGGAGTAAAGGATGGAAGCAAGAAGCACTTACACAAGTGGAGAAAAAAAAAAAAAAAAAGAAGAAGAAATCAAACAACAAAGAAAAACAAAACCAAACCACCTGAACCTTGAAATCGATGGGAACGGTACACACCAGAGGCTGTCCTGATGGGAGCTGGGCACACCTGAGCCTTGTTCTGAGATGGGAGCTGTGGATACCTGAGCCTTACACCACTCCCATCTCAGTGCAAGGCTCAGGGTGATGACTAGGCCAATTGGATGGGTAGTGGTGCAGCGGTCCATCGAGGCAGAGAAGAGCAAGGACAAAGGTCTGAGAGATGAGGGCAACCACTGAGAACTGGAGCATCCTGAACTTTCTGGAAGAGATACACTTGGGCAGTTAAGCATCAAGCAGGCTGTTATGATGCAAGTCAACGGCCTTGCACAAAAGGAGCCTCACAGTCCTGTAATCCGAGTGAACCCAATGACTTCCTCAGCATCTCATTAAGTACCTGGTCCGAAAACCCCATTTCTTCCTTGCAAAAAAGAACAGCACCTCATTTGTAAGTTTGTTGCTTTCATACTTTGACAAGATCTAACTAGCAGGGAGCTCATTAATTTCACTGTTTTTAAACTTTAAAACAGAGTAAAAACACTGGCTTCCACAAAAAGCCTTCTTGGTATGAACTGACATTCCCTGAAAAGGCCACATCTCTGTCACACATCTACAAACTGACCAGAACTTTGTCATTATGGAGACTTGCAAGGCTGCAGACAGAATGATCTCGGGCTATCTTGAATTCCTCTAGTAACTGTTTAGCACACCTCCACCACATCTGACACCCTTTTGCCAATCAGGTAACACCTTTGGAATGTACTAACTTAGGAGATCGGATCATTATTGTACCCTAAAGCCAACAAAGCCATCAGGGTAGCATCTGATTTGGCAACGGCTTCCTCCCACTATAACCCATCTGTCTAAGGTCCCACCAGTGTATGAGGGGACTGCATTTGTGACTGACTTGTTCTGTGACCATAAAAGCTTATGCCATAACCTTTATAGCAGTACGTGTCCTTCAGAGTAACCTGAATCCACGTTCCCGGGTCACATTCACTTAGATTTGACGAAGAATAAATTTCTCATCTTTCTTTTGGCACAAGAGCTGTGTGTTTTGCATTGTTATGGCCTTTCTTAGAAGAATGGGAGGGGTGTGTGTATGTGTGTGTATATACAATCTTCCACTAAAATTCCTTTTTATGAATTCTTCCGCCACAGATTAAGTCAAAGAAGTATTTTTCGAGCAGGGAAGAAAGTATGGAAGACACAAAGACAACAAACCTTACCAAAAAAAAAAAAAAAAAAAAATTCAGATTGATGGCTCCAATCTGACAATGAGTTAAGGAGTGATGGAAAGATTACATAAATCTTCAATTGGTTCCGTCCTTGTTTCCAACTCATACATAGCCTCTTAGCTATTAAAAATGATTTCCTTAGTACAACCGTTAACTTTGAGGAAAAAGGGACAGTAATTTTGCCATGTTTAAGGAGCCCCCGCTATAAACAGCTCTGGTTCCAAGGACAAGCGACTCATTGAGATCACTGCTTTTCTCTATCTGCCAACTGCTTTAGTTACAAAGAACCTCTCCAGGGAAATGTCACCACTAGACTATGTCTAGCCTTCTACAGTGAGGGTTCAGGCAAAGATGTTAGGCCTCAAGGATGTCCCAAACCTCCACTGCAGCTCAAGGCTACCAGTTTTAAGAGGCTCTCTATGCCTTGTTAAGTTGGCTGAATAGAGATCCACAAATGAAGTAAAGAAAAATAAGTTACCACCTTAGAATCTTACTGTAGGGTAAACACCTGGTTTACCGTGACTGTTCTGATCCCGAAGCCGTCGCACACAGCCAAAACTGCAGCAGAACTGTAGGGTCAGATGAAATGTGGTGCAGCCCAGGGTTCTCTCTCTCACGGGACCTCAGGAGCACTGTTCAGCCTTCCAAGTCTAAACTTCCTTCTCAGGAAAGCAAGGATCCACACATTCCAGTTAGGTAAGGACTAAAAGTGACACTAAAACAAAGTTCTAGCTATGTGTGTTAGACTTAATACTACAAATGGATTTTGAGTGATCATTTATTTCAAGGATCTAAAATTTCAAATCTCGGAGCAGTTCATTTAAAAGCAACTCACTCCATCTACCATATTCTCAGATTTTTAAAATTATTTATGTGCATTCATGTGCCTGCATGAATGTATGCAGTCCGTGTGTGTGTGTGTCCCCTAAATAACCAGGGAGTATATCAGATCCTCTGGAATTGAAATTACATGTCATTGTGAGCAGCCTGACATGGGTGCCGGGAACCACTCAGATCACCTAGAAGAGTTAGCAAGCGCCCTTAACCATCTCTCCTAACATCTACTTCCTTAGGGAATGTTGCTGCTTATGTCACCATATTGATGACATCACAGGAACCCAATTCAACTTTCCTGCCACAAAACTGTTCTTAAGCTTGGTACTGACTTAATGTGAACAACATAGACAACTTTTTAAAAGCCTGTGAATGAGTACCATTACGTGCCATACACCATCAGGGTATAGCTCTTTCTTCAAATGACGACAACTGTAACACAGTGATCTGACACCATTACTTTGGTGTCAAGATGTTATTACAATTGACTCTGCCCTAACAGTTCCCCTTGTTTTCGGTGTTATCACAAAGGCCAAGTGGCTAGGGTCCCAAACATGCACACAAAGTTTGCCGTTTGTTAAACATTTGTCAGACACCTTTAAGGTGGTTAATTCCAGCAGCTGCGGCATGGGTGCAAATTAGTCATTATGTAAATGAGCAACTAACAATGACCTGGAATCAGGGGTGAGGTCATGAAGTCAAACTGTAGGTGAACTTTCAGTTAGAGAATACGGCTCTGAGGAATGAAACCACATTTCAGACGAAAGCACCCAGCTCCCCTGCTTTCCTCTCCGGTGAGTATGGTCTTAGGAAGCATGTGCTCTGAAGAAGTAAGAGAAAGCCCTTTTACATTTCATGATTGGTTTAATCAGGTAATTCCAGGGGAGGGGCAATCTCTGAAACAAACTGTCTACCATCTGGTGCATCCAATTACATGGCATGGTGGAACAAAAGCAGTTACAAACTCATATCTGCACATTTACACTGTATACTCACAACTCTCAAGTTAGTTCACTCTATGTGGGGAGATGCATGAGCAGAGGAGTTGAGCAGGCTTCCAATGCTCACTAGGAAGAATGCAGTCAGGATCCTAGTGGGGTAATACACAAGTGAGGCACTTCTGAGGTCAGGAGAACAGAAAGCAAAACGGACTACACACTGCAAATGTTCACACAAAAACTTGCGCTTCTTCAATACAAAGGCTTTCGATTAGATTACTCTTGAAAATTTTCAACAATTTAACAACCTTTGCAATTTTAGCTTTTGGGGTAACAATGGATAACATTAGTGCATCAAAGCAACTGAAAGGTTTCTAGTTGCCCATCTGCTGGGCAACTGGCACTGTAAAGCCCCTTGTAATTCTCCTTCCCTCCCTGCCTTTATTTTGAGTTGTATAAATCACCTCTGCTTGTCTGTGTCGACATGTTTTAAACTTTTTTTTAGTTTGACTCACCATAAAACACCTATGGCTCCATTACAATTTATAACAACTTTCTAGTGTTTCCTGTAATATTCAGAAATGTAATTCTGGAAGTAAAAATCAAGAGTAAGAGCAACATTTAGTGATGAGTTGGTTTTATCGGTTAACTAAAGATCTCCCGAGTTATTTTTCAGAAAAAGGTTACACTTGCTCAATGCACTGTTGGACTACAGTTAAAATTACTTTAAAACACATTAATCCAAGTTACATATTGCAAATATAATCAGACACTCGATTTCAACACAAGATCCATACAATTCTCTACATTGCCCATTTAAAGGAAAGTACATGTTTTCTGCAATCTGAAGACTGACATGGCATTAAGAAACACCTGTGTGCCACTTAGTTAAGGGAGAGGAAAAGCAAGACTCGCCCAAAGAATTAGATGGCACTATACACATCAAAGTGCATTTGTATTATTTCAGAAGCTCATTTTAGGCACTGCTGAATAACCAATGAAAATAGGTAGTTTCAAGTTTTTCCCTTTAAATTTTAAGCCCTGCCTCATCATCAACATCTACTCAGAAACACACACTCTCTGGAGTTGTCATGATAAAATACAGAAAATTATGTTTATTTTTTTTAAAAAATTCTCCCTGACTGGCACTGGGAAGAAGACAGGAATACCATTTTGGTAATGGCTTCTGAGTTAAAGGAACTGGTTGCACAAATGCTTCAGTACTTATGTAAGTTTGACTGCCAGTTCCGAGTTTCAATAAATATTTTAAAACAGAATATGTAAGGAAAAAAGTGCTTAAAAATCTTTCAGCAATCAAAAACTGCATTTGAGGAAAGATTTCTTTACATTCCTTTGAGCTGTTCCTTACTGGTTTCTCTGGTGGGCAGTGGCCACCCCCTGGACAGCCCTTCCTCAATTGTTAATGGCAGACACCCTCTCCATCTCTCAGCGCGGGTCTAAAGTCATCCAGCAGGTGGCACTGGAACTCCACATGAGCTCCTGCTCAAGAAAGAAAGGCTGCTTCTTCCTCTTAAGCCAAGAGGGCCACTTGAGAACTAGAGATTCTGAGCAAACAAGCCCATCAGGCAGAGAATTCTTTCTGGTTGTGCATTCAAATGATTTCGTTTTCAGTATTTACTTTTACTTTACCAGTTTTGTTGAGCCATCTGCTTAAACTTTAGACAAAAGAGAAGGTTTAAAGAAAACCCTTAATGGCAGTGCCAAATCTATACAGCGAACAAGAAATCTTTCCTGAATCCACCTGCACAGCCTTGGGGATCAGATTAAACTGTCCGTATGATTCACAAAGGGACTCGATAACATTACATCCTCAGATACTTTTCTGGACCGGTTTAAATTCATGTGTGCTAATTACAAAGATCCAAGGTAGGAAAAAAAAAAAGAAAATAAAAATAATTTCATTACCATAGTTTTTAATGAAGAGAAATGTTTAAAATTGTAAAGGAAAAAATGGGAACGGGATGGCAAAATCTTAGCAGCAAAGTGGTTAAACAAACTGAAAATATTAATGCACAAACATTAAAATATTAAAGCATGTATACTGCGTATAAAATACAGTACAGAACCAGGAGATGCACTGTAGTGACTAGTGCTTAACAGAAAAGAAAGATTAAACTTGTTCTTCCCAGAAGTATATACACAGTTCATTTCCACGGCATTTCCTATGTAGCCAGCAAGTTATTTTCTTCAGTTATTCACACCTTGCTCCAACCTGAATTATAAACCCAGAACTTACAAATATGAATAATCATTCACAAGGAAAACCAGTATTTCTATTTCAACAATAAAAAGGAATTTTGAAAGTTAACAGTCTGCTCTAGGAAACCAAGTTTATCTGAGAACGTCAGGGGTGAAGATCATCTGTGTAGCAGCCTCCAAATATAGAAACAGTAAAAATAAGACTTAAAATTGCTGCTACAGTGTCCGGTTTTGGATTTTGTTCATCCAATTGATTTTTAGTACAAAACTAGAAATAGCCTCTTCTTCATAACATCTATAGTTATCAATATATTTTTCTTCTTTTCAATGTGAAATAATACTTCAAGATGATCTATATACATAATGTTGTCAGTTCAAGCTGTCATATAAATATAAATGCTTTCTTAAAAAAAAAAAGTATTTTACAGACAGATAGTGTTATATATACATTGTTCAGTTTGACCTGGGGCAAAAGAAGAAAGCTAACGCAAGCTTAAGTGTGACACACAGAATGAACGCTACGGAAATGACACTGAAAACCTGTAGAATGAATTTCAAATGGTAGTGTGATTTTCATTTTCTATCACATCAGAAACTTTAAGCCGTTTAGAAAAACAAACAGACAAACAACAACAAAAACCCGGCACACTGCTTAACTTTCCTCCCTAAAGAAGTATTTTTGAAAGAATCCCTCACATGGTTAGTTTTACTGTAACATTAAAAAAAAAAAAAAAAAAAAAAAAAGGCCATTTAGGCAATTTGACCCCAAAGGACTTTAAAACTGTTTGTTGGATCATACCACTTTGTAAATCAAACATCTCCTAATACAAATGCTTTGTGACAGGAATGTGATGTACAAGATCTTCCGTTCACAATGGCAGATTAAATACTTTCCTGGGAGAGTTCTGCATACATTTTAATGTAAAGTAACTTTGCTCCTGGCTAGCTGAAATGACATAAAATGCAACTGAGAAGTGTTATATTGTTGCGTGAGTAACAAGCACAGAGGATTAAGCGCGGAAAAATCAGTGAGACAGCTGTGCACGTTCCGGCTTAGCAGAACGGGAAGCCGAGACCTCAGGAGGAGACTGTCCCACACTAACTGTCCAGTTAACGCTTCTGCCTTGTAAAACCTTTATAAATGCAGTTAAGCTTTTTGAAGGAGGAAACTCTGAAAGAAAACAACTTGCTGGTTGAATACCACAAAACAAAACAACTAAACCCCTTCTCTTTCTTCTATGTTTACTCAGTCTCTTCATATAAAAATAAGTGTTACGTTTCCATCAGAACATTAGACAATTACATCTGTGCTTAAAAAAAAAAAAGGTTGGTCACTCAAGGCTATTATAGAGTATTTTAAAGATTTTAGATTTCCAGAATGTACAGATATAACTCAATATAAACTGCAGCCAAAGAGAAGTGAGGATGAACTTACCAAATCTTTCACATGGATACAAACGTTATTAACTAGATGAGTTAAATACTCAAAATATATGGAATGTGGCGGTAGACGGGTGCACATCTACCTCAGAGCTAGAAGGGCAAGAAAAGTTTAATATGCCATAGTTCGTACCTTACATTTAGTTAAATATAAACATTTGTTATTTATACATAAAACTGCTTTCAAAAAACAACTAATGATTTAGTTGCACTTGTTTTATCTCTTTTAGTTTCCCAAGTATTAACTTTTCTGTACTGAAATCACTGTCCTTTAGTGCACTTTTTAGTTAATGTCCTAAAGAATTCAAATCTTTAAAAAGTCCCATCACCTAGTGCATAAATATAAAAATGCCAAAATTAATCCCTTTTAGTTGGATCATATTCTATGTTGACCTTTTGTAGTCAATAACCAGAAATGACTTCCTTCTGTAAATGCTCTATGATCTGTCCCAGAACATGCCATGCACTCAGGGAAGACATCAGGCATGGCTAGCATCTGTAAATCTCAACAACTGACGAGTTCTGCTTCCTCCACGCGTGGCCCCAATGATACCAGGCAAGATTCCATACTGCTTGCCAACAGCTTCCACAAATCCAAGTTAGCTAACTCCTGGAGATGAAGATTTTAAGCTCATGCCAGCCCTGCACGGCTTCACCCAGCAGCCTTATGCTTCCCGCCGCAGCACCCACACGCCTCACCACAGCGATGGCACATTCTCAAAGGGACGTAGCAGCACATACATGGTACAATGAAGGACAGAGCTACCAGGGCTAACCACCTTAGGCAGAACTTGTCATCGCTAGTGTCACATGAACAAGGGTCAGAAAAGTCTCCCTCTGAGTCTGACATACAATGATACAGCATGCTCTCGGCACAGAGCATGCAACTAACTTGGTATATGCATCTTTTGACAGGATCTGGGGCATCCTGGCATTTCCCCCTGCCATTTTCTTCATGATTAAACCTTTCCTGGCAGTACACGCAGCGGGAACGCTCCCCATCCTCTTTTCTTCGTTTTGACTTAAATTTTAATGAGGGAGGCTGTGTCTTAAATACCACAGAGTCTTTCAGGGAACTTAACTTAGTCTCATCTCCACAGTGGTAGAGATAGTCTGATTTTTTACAGTCTTGTTTAGAAAATGGAACATTGGAGTCAGTATCATCTCTCTCCAAGTCATTTTTCCACATGTCTGGATGTCTGTAGTCTGCATACCGACGTATCAAGATATCTCGAGGATTTATTCTGACAATCTCATCCTCATCTTGAAAGCTGACATGTCTGATTGACTTCAAGGGGACCTAGACAAGATAAAAATTGCCGTAAGGACTCTGGTGGTTAATTTTATGTCAATTTGGTGGAGCGATCCTACCTAGGGATCCATTCAAGGAGCTCCTTGACAAAGTTTTGAATGAGAGCAACCTGACAGCTGGCACATCCAATCAGACGACACCTATAACAAAAACTATTATCTCCCTATGGCAAGATGAAGTTCCGCCAGCAGGGTGCCTTTGGATTCAGGCTCCAGTTTTTCCCTTATTTCCATCCTAATATCTTATCCTGCATATTTCAGACTTTTATTTCTCTCCAGTACTGGAGATTAAACCTAGACCCTTGTGCCTGCTAGGCAAACAGTAAGCTACACTAACTGTTAGAAAGTTAGCTACACTAACTAGCTCTCTTTGCACTTTGTCTTTTGAAAACAACCTCACTGTGCTGTCTAGGCTGGTCTTGTTCTTTCATTCTTCTTGCCTCAGCCTCTTGAGTTCTGTACTTATAGGTCTGTGCCACAAGACCGGGACCAGATTTTGGATCTGTATCCCATTACTACTACAGAGCCAGTTCCTTAAAACAGAAGCTCTACCTACTTATCCCACTGGCTCTGCTTCATAGATTTTAGTGTCAAGAAACTAGGTGCCACTGTAATATCTTTTAAAATGTATAAATGGGATTTTTGACAAAAAAAAGTGTTTTATGAGAAATTACTGGTAGAAATATGGCCTATCAGGTCCTCCTGGTAAGGACTCAGGCTGAAACTAGAACACACTACTGGACACTGGAAGAAAAGAAAATATAAGTGACAAGATCAATCATGTTTGGTACACTTGGAAGATAGAACTTGGAATGCAATGATATTCAGCAGAAGTACTAAAAGTGTGGCACAACTTTCTTCTTGCTTATAATACTGTGTGTGTGTGTGTGTGTGTGTTTGTGTGTATACATGTACACACATACATAAACTGAAGGGCTAGCTAAACAAAGTGAAACTAGAAGAGCTGGATAATTCTAATTTACTGCCAACAACGGAGAAGTGGAGAGGCTACCAGGGCTTAGGGATGGATAAGGCAAAATGCCAACGTGGACTAAAGCAGGCAGGGCAGGATGGAAACAAAAGGCTGGCTCTCTGGGTCTCTTCAAAATATGCCAAGAGCACTGTGCGGCTACAGGCATACCCCCAATCCTCCCAGTAATGAGGCCTGACTCTAAAGATCGGATTGAGAGGTCTTCCTGCAGCACTTTAAGAGGGAAGGCTCATTTGTTTCAGCAGACCATGCTGTGGTATTCTAAGATTTTGATGGCAGTGACATCACATAGGGGTGAAGTACAGCATGGAAGAGCACCAACGCAAGAGAGCCAAAAGGCCAAATACAAAACCAAAGGTGCTTAATTCCACGCCCTAGAACCGAAGGAAATCCTTATTAGGTTTTGGTCTTCCTTAGGATGAACTATAACATTTCAGTCTCTCACTGCAACGGGACTACTTCTACTCCATGCTTTCCTAATGTTGTACTCTAGAAGCTATCTTCTGTCTGGTTCCAGATGTTCACAGCTACAGAGGAACTTTGTCTCAAGATGAATCATTCCTCAGGGGTCACCCACACTTTGGTGAGATGACAGCTCAAGACTTGGGACTCAGAGCAGATGTTGGAGTGGGACAAGCCTCTGGGACTCTTGGAGGCAGGTGAAGGATGCATGCACTAAATTAAAACCTGCAGTTTCTGTTTTTTCCTATCTGATGATGCAGATTCAACAGCCACTCAGATTTAATGGAGTTGAGGTATCCAGGTGCAGCAGACACATACTGAATGAGTCTCATGAACATTTCATCCACAGGGATGCTGAACTAGGACGAGGAGATAAATGAACATTACTTACCCTATTTTGGGACTTCAGGCTCCCACATTCCTTAGATATTTGCCGCTGAACATATTCCATACTTCGGCTCTGAATGTCTAGGCCTTGTTGACTGAATGGTATCTAAAATTCCAATTTCTTTATTAGGTGACAGCAGTATAAATTTCTTACTTTTAACAAAACTAAGTACAACATACATTTCAAGCCTTTGCACCTCATAGGTTTAAGTTATGTCTAAGCCCCCCCCCACACACACACATAAATACCAAAGAGTCCTCTTTTAATAAAAGGAGAGCGGGTCAGGGGCTAGAGAGATGGCTCAGTGGTTAAGGGCACTTGCTATAAGAGTAGCAAGGGTTTGGTTCCTAGCACCCACATGATGGCTCACAACCACCTGTAATTCAGTTCCAGGGGAACCGAGCCCTTTTCTGGCCTCCACAGGCACCAAACATGCATGTAATGTGCACATAGGCAAAATATTACACATGTAAAATAAAATAAATCTCAAAAACAAAGAAAGGAAAGCCGAATCACATCCTTTCCATTTTACTCATGGAAAGAAGAAATTTGTTGTTGTGGTGGTTGTAAAAATGCTTTTTTTTGTGTGTGTATGTGTGTGGGGGGGGAGTTCACGATAGGGTTTCTCTGTATAGCCCTGGCTGTCCTGGACTCACTTTGTAGACCAGTCTGTCCTCGAACTCACAGAGCTTCGAGTGACTCTGCCTCCCCAAATGCTAGGATTACAGGTGTGTGCCACCGTACCCAGCTGTAAAAATGCATTTAAAATACAATTTAGCATGTAACGCCTTCCAACAAACAAGGGAGAAGCTGGGTATGGTGGCCATACCTGTAACTCCAGCACTTTGGAGGCTACAGAAGGAGGACCCCTGGAACTTAAGGACAACCTGGCCTACAAATGAGAGTTCTAGCCCTGTCTGGGCTACAAAGTAAAAATCTGGAGAAAACAACAAAAAGGGGGGGGGGTGTAACACAAGCATCTGTCAGCTGCTGACTGTATATACACAACACAGCAATCCAGGAGAAGATCTGTGTGGTGAGTGCTCCTCAGCAGCAAATGTCACAACAGTGGCTGTGAGGGGTGAAGAAGCTGAGAGGGGGACAATAATCCTGATGGTTATCTGGAGTGATGGACATGCTCTGGAAATGTGTAGTGGTGTTGTACAATCTTGTAAATATATTAAAACACCAAAAGTTAAATACCTTAAAAAAGAGTAATTTTTTGATATATGAATTACGTTTTTGTTTTTTTTTTTAAATCCTAAAGGCAGTCAATGTCCTGATAGATTTCTTAGCTTGAGTTGTGAAGAACATGTGAGAACAGAAACAGACTATGGTTAAATCTTAATCAGTTTTACTTTTTATAATTTTATAGTAAAAATTAAATATACAAAAAAGTAAAGAACATAATGAATTCCCCTATCAATATTTCAGTCACTCTGTTTTCTTTTTACATTCTGATCCAAACCCTGCTATTCTTAATGAAAGTGTAATTTGAAAACTAAACAAAAACTAAAACAACAATAAACAGAGAAGCACTAGAAGGAAGTAAGAGGGAAACTTTCTGGCTTAGTAAAATGGTCTAAAGGTAAACAGTAAGTGTACACTCTTAATGGCTGGGGATACAACTCTGGGATAAAGTATTTGGTTAGCACACACAAAGCCCTGGTTTCAATCCACAGTGCTACAAGAAAACAAAACCTCAAACTTCCTGTAATATTTATTTTTTCTATGAATAGACTTTAAAAAGCAAAAATGTCCATTTTCACGTATTATCCTTATTTTACTGTCTCAGAAGTCCCATATACACAGCCCATATAAACACATAAACACTCTGGAACTATCCAAGTTAATGGATCAATAAAACAGATACTGTTCTTTCATGCTATCTGTAAGTGCAAAGACAAATGGACAAGGTTGGTCTTAAACAATGGTATTACAGGATACACTCAATTAAGTGCTGCTTTTGAAAACACTGGAAATTACATGCTATTATAATCTTTAGGATAATTATCAGCTGAAAAAAAGAGAGAAGATGCTTTTTCAAAGTTAGTGACGAGTGAGCCTTCAAAATAATTCCACTCATGTGGCTACAAAATGCCCAGGGAGTAAATCCAACATACAGTCTCTTTTCGTGAAGAAAACATAAAGAAAAACATAGGAAGAACTATATGTAAGGATTATCACATTCATGAATGGCATCAAAGTCTCCCTAAGTTAATGCACAGAGTCAAAAAAAAAATTCAAATATAAACCACAGAGGCTTTTTTTAAATTAAACTTAACAAACTGCTAAGTTAGAACTTTTGCTGTACATCAACATTTCTTACAGAGACAGGATTCTAAAATAAAGATGACAATGGTACAGGTGAAGGGATAGACAAAGGGGTAAGAGATCACATCACATCAGAGACACTAGAAACAGACCCAGACATTCAGGGAAAGTTGGTAGGTGACAGACAGAGCACTATGCACCAGTTCTCCATAGGGAATAAGGACAAGTGGAGCTCCACTACAGAAGAAAAGCTGTGTTATGGGACCAAAGAAATGAAAAAAGAAAACCACAAAACTTTCACAACAGGGAATAAAATGTTGAGTTAAGCACAGAGAGGAATATCTTAATTAAAAACAGCAAAAGCAACTCAGGTATTGCATTAAAACTTAACATTCTCATTTATTAAAACACCACAGAGAAAGAGAGAGAGAGAGAGAGAGAGAGAGAAGGGAGGGAGGGAAGGAGGAAGAGGGGGAGAGAGAGAGAGACTAGGAACCACACATAAACCTTAGAAGGCTCAGCATTCAGAGCACATAGCAAAATAACACTTAGGTTTATTACTCGGTATGAGGTTTGACCTGATAGCATGTACTTAAATAATTTATCAGCAATAACAGCTATTTCCAATTACTGGAACTTGTATTGACCAATCTACATTCCCTGGGCATAAGGCATACATTACTTACATAATCTAACTACACCTTCTTTAAACTGAAGTGACCTGATGAGGTCACACATCTGAATGTGAATTTTGCAAACTAAATAAATAAAATAAGAAAGGTAACAGCTGGAGGTTTGTTTCTGAGGATACAACCAGACCAAAACTCTTGCCAGCACCTGCCCTCATGACCGCCTCACTGTTGTCCTGAATCTAGATACACACTAGCCAACTCTGCATGGTACATGCCTTCCAATCACACAACACCAAGGAACACTGCCTGAAACACTCTGGCTTAGATCCAAGACTACTATGTGCTATGGATGGCAGTCTTTTTACTGCACACGAAAAGCTCTCTGCATTTACAGAACTGTGATGGTTTAAAATGGGCTTTATTATTCTCTTGCTATCACCCTCAGCATGTACCAGCAGTCTATCTTTAGACTGTACTGTTAGAATATCTTATTTCAAAAGTTTCTCACAAGTTTAAAAAAAAATTAAATTTTGGTGAAGGGGTAGGATATTTACCTGCAAATTTCTGAAATGGCTCTAAACATGTACTTGTGAGAAGTGGCATTCTCAGCATTGACAGTTATGAATCAAAATATGGAGCAATTCACAAACATTTCAAAAGATACCCAATGTCCTGAAGTATTAAGTACCCAGGCAGGATTTATACGTTTATGCATCAGGTATGTGCCTGTTGCCTGTAGTCTAGACTGGCACACTGCAGTCCCTGGAACTGGAGTTAAAAGCTGTGGGTCCCTGTGTGAGTTCTGAGAATAGAACTAGGGTCCTCTAGAAAAGCAACCAGTTCTCTTAACCACAGATCATTGGTTTAGTTACGTAAAACTGAATGAGTCTTATTAGTGTGTTGTCTCCAGTAAATGGTAAACTTAAATGTTGCCAAGAAGCTGTTTTAAAATAAACTTACAAACTATCACTTGTATGCCTATTTTATATCCTCATATGCTCATGGTCACACAAAAAGTTCTAGGACTGGACCAACTTGTCACTGAGTCTGTTACAGCACATCAGTCTCAAACATCCACCCACGCACTCCCGGAGAAACTCACGCATGCAAATAGCTGGAGAAAACAACTGTCAGCAATAACAAAAACCTGGCAGAAGAAAAAGAGCAAATGTAGGGAAAAAAAAAAAAAAAAGGCAGAACACTAAGCACCTAAAAAGCAACATAACAGAGGGTAAAGACAAAGGTCAGGCTGAGATGCTCCTGAACTGTGTGGTGGTTTCTTTGATGCTCTGTAATTAACATTTTGCAAACCTCTGACCATACCTCAACTCACAGACACCATCTTGCTCATGGTAAAATGACTACCATGAACTTCAAAGTAAGAAGAGCAGCTATAATGACTTGCATGTCAGTAGGCTCAACTAAGCCCTATTACTACTTTGAAATAATGTACTTATCTATGCAAACCACTTAAATAGCCCATAGAAGACTAAGTGCCAAAGAAAAACAAGGGCAGTGTCTGTAAGCATTTCTGGAGGGATGTCTCTAAACTAGCATCAGGGACATTTCTCCACAGGTCTCATTTTTACAACTGTAATCGGCATGTGTATTGCCCACCTTACTTCAGACCTTTTCAAGGACATCTACACAGTGAACCCCCTGAGAGATATAATGTTCTCTCTCTGAGGCAGGCTCGTTTAGTGCCCAGGGAAAGGAATAGGGAAGGAATAGTCAAGCCTGTTACAGTCTTGACCTCCTGAAGCTGAAGGTTCTGTTTTAATTTTTAGAATTTCATATAAACTCCTATACATATATAGATTGTTTTCTCCTCCCTTCTTCCAAATCCTTCTGTGTCCTCTGCTACCCCTATGAAATTCATGGTCTCTTATTCTTTAATTATTATTTTTACATATTCCATTTAAACTTATGACTACAACCTGCTGAGTCCCTTTTTATATTTTTCATGTCTTTAGAGCTGACTTCTTGGGATTAGATAACCCACCAGGGGCTCATTTTTGAATTCTCCTTCTCAGTACTGATTTAATTGCCCACAGCTCGTCAGCTAGGCGTGAGCCCTTGTGAGAACTCCCCTATGCATGCTGCCATGCCGATTGGTGTTCAGTTTTCCGGTCTTGCTTAGGCAGACATATTGCTGAGATTTCATAGGTGCAGCACCTTCCTCATATGTAGAAGACCCTCTCACAGTAGGTACCCTGGTTCTCTGGCTCTTTAATCTTCCATGTTTCCTGAGCCTTAATTATATGGGTTATGTTTGTACTGTAGATGTATCAACTGGAGCTAGGCACCCTATGGTCCAACTGTTCCCACATTCTCCCCAGTTGTGGTTTTCTGTCATGGTCTCTGTCTGCCGCAAAAAGAAGCTTGTTTGGTAAGGGCTGAGAGAGCTACGCTACCTGCGGGTATAAGAGTATTTAGAATTGTTAGAAATTAAACTGATTTAGGAAAGTGGCAGCTGTTGGATAGCCTCTAGTGTCTATGACCTTAACAGCTACCGGCAGTTGGCTAGGTTTAAAGTACTAGGCATGAATTCTCTCATCTTCATTGGGCCCAATGTCCAACTAGAAAGCTGATGGTTACCCACTGAATATAAGCACCATTACTGCATCTTTCAGAATATTCTAGTAATTGTGGGTATGTTACAGCTGGGTAGGTCTACTGGTTACTTTTCTCCCTTGGCTGCTTGCACAGCTTCTCTAAATACTACGAAAGCCGGTGCTCATTGAGGAGGAAGCTTTACATCTGCACATCTAACTGTAGAGAGGAAGCCCTCTGTACATTTTCCTGAGCAAACACCAACCTGGCTTTAGAGAGTAAGCCAACCAACATGAAAATGAAGCTCAGGCTATTATACTGAAAAATAAGGCTCTTTGTGTGGACAATCTTGTACTATTTGGAGGACTGTATAAACATAGAAGCTAAATTTGGTAACTACAAGTAAGTTAACACTTTAGATTTTACAGTTCAGCAGGGTAATTGTCCAATCCTTTTGAAAAGGTAGCTAAGTTTCTCTGAACAGAAAAGGATCCATTAAGCTAACTCTGTTGCAGACAACTAAATATTCAAAGCATATTAATTCCCCTGTTGAACATTTTTTTACTCACACCAAGAACTTTTTGGTGGGGGGCCCAGTTCATGATTTATTGTATGCAGAATATGTGCTAAGATGAGAATCACTGGTTCTATGATCCTCTTGGTTTAAATTTTGCATTCTGTTTTTTATGTATTATCTCTTTAAAACTCAAGTATTTGAATCTTGGAAAAGGAACTTTAGTTTCAGTTATTTTAAAAAGCAAAACGAGGCACCTGCTTGCAAACTAAGGGTCAGATATGTGGAAAATTTTCCATGGTGCCTTCCAGATTATATTCAACTATAAATGGTATGGAATCCTAACGCCATTATGCTGAATATAAGAGTGTTTTATGTGTATAAACACATCATCATCAAACCCATAATTTTGTATATTAAGCCCTTGACAAATACACGCACAGCTTTAAAGGAAACAAACTCTTAAATGTACTATCTATTAACCAAGAACTGTCTATATTAACTGAGACCTGTCTCAGTTGTCTAAAATCTTGGAGATCAGGAAAACATTGCTGTTTTAAGAGTCTAGAAATAATTTACAGACTAGAACACTGAACTATGAAGAGGTTGTAAGGCATTTACCTAACAGAGGACTTGGCTCCAAAATAATGCAATGAATATTCCTGCAAATCAGTAAGAAAAGGCCAAACAACTGTTAATGAGATGCTCTGGGTTCTTTATAATAGAATTCCTAAATGGTGATCAAACAAAGGAAAATAGTTTGCTTAACACACTAGCAATCAGGGAAATAAAACTTAAAATCACAATAAAATATTATATATTTCCACCTACTGACTACTTCAGGATAAAAGAAAAGAGATGGACTAAATACCAAGATTTCCAGGGAATGTCAACTACCTGTTGTTTCTGAGTAAAACTGGCAATCCTTGTATAACCCAGCACACAACTGTGTACCCAGGTTTGTGAAGAACACACTAGATAAGACGCCAAGGTGTTTTCCACAGTACAAAAATGTGATGATCTGGTGTGGTCTCTAGATCTTTTCCTTTGTTTTTAGTACGTGTGATTTTCTACGGTGCTCTCTGTAATGGAAACTACATGTCTCTTCCTAAAACCAACCGTGTGAGCTCTGGCCTCCCTTTGTTGAACGGTTTTCTGGAAATAGCCTCCAGCTGCTGGGAGAACAGAGCTCCTGATCTGATAGAATTAGTGCACTTGGTGTTTCCCCAACCAAATGGGAACATGGCAAGAAGGCAGCCATTGGCCAAATAGGAAAAAAAAGGCCCTTACACAGCCAGCCTCACTCCCTGTAACTCTGGCTTTTAGTGCACGGAGCCTAAGACAAAGCAGGCAAGCAGCCCTGCTGCTTGAGCTGCCAGCTGTGGTGTCTCATCCGAGCAGCCTGAGCTAAGACTCCTTCCCTGTCCGCAGCGTTCATCCTCCACATTGCCATGTTCTTTTACCGAGTATCACACTAACTTGTCTGTGGCTGTACCACCCCAGCACACCCAATCTCAACCGTAAATCAAATTTTCTTGCTTTAATAGCCTTCTGGGTTTTGATTGTTTTTAACATAGTAAAGAGCCAAGGGTCTTGGTGGTCTTCTGCAGCACACCTGTTTCTCTCTATGTGCTATACACGTGCACGGTATTCATCTTCTCACCTGGCTAACTTGGCTTTGCAAGTAGACTCTTCTGGCATTCAGATCTTCAAAAGGTAATGGTCTCATGTCGGAGCTTCGGTAAGGCTCACTGGTAACAACCGTCTCTTGCTGGAAAAGGTGATCTTTCACTAGGGAACGGGAAGTGTCCTCCTCCGTTGTCTGGTGAGAACAACATCCACAAAGAAAGATATTTCAGCACAATTAGTAACTCTATGCATCACCACCACCATGAAAGGCAATTCCCTGAACTCAAAGAACATGATAAGAAGGATTTAGAACACAAAGTTTATGAACAAAACGGATCTTCAAATTAAAAATAACTCAGAAAAAAATGAAAGGCTATTGCTCTGTAGAACTCTAATGATGAAACCTTTAATTCTACTGAAAGTAATAAAAACATATGAAAGATGAATAAATTAGCAGGAAAATGCAAACAAACATAACAACTTACTAATTAAAAATTAAAAAAAAAAAGTACACAGTGATCACGTTGCATGGAATATGAGCCTGAACTTGCTGATGGCTTACAGACATTTAAACAATCAATCACCACAAACTTAGGTAGGGGAATACACTCCATGAGTCATTTAAGACATCATTTCAAAATGTCACAAACAAAAAACGTCTAGAAAATGAGTGTTACGTAAGTGAAATGCAAATCCTAGGTTTTTCCATTTCTTTTCAGTGTAGATTATACTACTTGCTATTGTTTCCATTAATGTGTAACTACTTGAGAAGAGAATCTGACAGTCAAGTAGAAATAAATGAGTACTTTCACTGGCTCAAAGTATTACCCAAATTATTCTAAAAGAATTTGGAATAATCATTACAGTACTAGCAAATTTAAAGATTTAACATGTATACTCCATTTCTTAAATAAGTTTTAAAGAGTGTGTTATTGCTACTTCTAAAACAAACAAATAAATTTCAAAAACTAACTAGGATCTTTTAATTTTAGAAATAAATTCTACCTTTTCCTCTGTATCCAGATAATCTCCATTAATTTCTCTAGAACTCACTTTTCTGAATTACAAAATAACTATAATATTGAGTGATGCCATTTAGGTGAAAAGCAGTCATCACAACAGGAATCAAGCAATTAAAGTCTACAACATACAGAAGGCCCTACTGTCAAGTAAAGCCAACTACGTCAAAACCAGGTAACTCATATCGAAACCTAATTTTCCTAACAGTTAGCCCAAAATATTAAGACAATTAATGCTAAATTGTTGAAAGGAAGTTGGCTAAACACTGTTACTCCATAAATATTTTTTTAAAAAAGGGAAGAACAAAAAGAAAAAACAGAAAAGGAGGCACGTTTATCTGCTGGAGACCTTCAAAAATACACCACACACACAGATCTCCACAAACTGAATATAAGACATAGTAAAAAACAAATGGTTAACAGAAAGGACCTCAGAGATTTTGATTCACTCTTTAAGAGTATATAAAATTATATAGTATATAAACTTTAAATGATCAACTTTTTACTATAAATTTGTTATAGTATCAACCTTAGATCCAGTTGGGATACTCACAAGATAAAAACTGAAATAAGCATGAGTTGTAGCAGCAATAGTAATAAGGTAACTATACCTTTAATAACAATTTCTTTGATTGGGTTGTATTTTACTAAGGTATAGCCTAACGGAGATGTCATATAGGAATTCTACATTGAAGCTGGGTGCGTAGCTCAGGGTACTGGTATAGCTCGGGTAACACCCTGGGTTCCAACCCCAGCACTGCAAGGAAACATCAAAACTTTTCATCCAAAACAATAAGCCTTACTTAAAATAGGCATCTGAGCAAACACAAAATGGTTATATAAACCCATTATTACTGTGATGACTTGGGTAGAATTCTGTATTTCTGTTCTGTGAGTTGAGCGATTTTAAATATACTCTTAAATGGGCTGAGTGACCAAACAAGTGTTTGAAAAGTGCTAGGTATGCAATGTATAATAAAGCACATATTATTTATATGCTATGTAAATCAAACTAACATTTTGGACAATTCTGAACCAGAAGGAAAGTTTGATTATTTTTATGTTGTTAATTTCTTTCTTAAAAAATGGAATTATGCTTTCCCCTTAGTTTTGACTTACCATCATAATGTTTAAAAATATAAATATACTCTAAGTGAGCCAGTCGCTTTTTACAAAGCATAATGAATCTTTTCCCTTTCACCTGACATAATGTACTGCAATACTGTACCGCTGTGGCCTGAGATTTCCCAACTGAAGCAGAGTAACTCTTTAAGTCTATAAAATGACTCTCTCAACCCGTGAACCTTCCCAGCCACTTTCCAGTCTACTTCCTCATCTCAGTATCCACTGTATGACTGAAAGCATCCTTCATACCTATCTTACTTTAGTGTGATTCAAACTGGTCTTATTGCAGACTTTGACCCACCAATTCTCATGAAGACTTTTTGGTTTCTATCTCAAAGTCCTACTTATAGTTCCAACTACCAAGGCTATAAAAGACAGGCACACAACAGTGTGAAGAGGATGAGAAACAGAATCCCCAAAACACCCTGCTGAGGTAAGCAACTGCTGGTCCACAGAAATGCACTGGGAAAAAAAATCAACTGTTCAACAAGATTCGACTTTGCCTTATACACAAAAGAAATATACTGCATTGCACTTGATTAAGAATTTCATCCTTTAAGTTATCACAAATCAGTTTTAAATGAGTGGCTAGATGTTATCCAATAAAACAAAACCTTAACTTTAAATATATATATAGTATAATATATATTATATACGTCATATAGTAGTTAAAAAATCATGTGCTCAGATTTTGTCACCTTATAAAGTACAAAAAATATTCCATAATTCTTTCATCCTAATATAATCACAAACATTCTTGTGTAGTATTTCTAGTTCCAGTTCATTTTAGATTCGTCCACCACAATCAAGTATTCTGGTCAACAGATCTCCTCAGGTGTTTTTTTAAGATTAAGAATAAACTAATTCCCTCACATACCTCTCCCACCCCATCCCCAATTCCTTTTCTTTTTCCTTTAGACAGGGTCTCACTAAATATGTAGCCCTGGATGTTCTGAAACTCACTATGTCATTTAGGCTAGCCTTAAACTCATGAAGACCTGTCAGCCTCTTGCTATGTAGGACTCATATTAAAGGTGCGAGCCACCATGTTTCCCTTAGGTTTTGACTTCAGTACTTTCTAAGAGTTTTGTTTAGAAGCACCACTAGTATACAGTATTATATTCAAGCAAACGCAACAAGGTAATCTGGATGAAACAGTAAGGAGGAAACATAAAAATGTCAAGACAGAGTATCTGGCAAAGAAATAACAGTACAGAAAAATCTGGCTTACATAACAGAACATTCCAATGAAAAGTTAATTTGGCTTAAAGCTACTTTTAAATTTGTAGAGATTACTGGTTATGGACCTATTTTTGAGACATTAAGCAATAACTACACAGTTCTTGCTGGCTACATAACTCTTCATATGACCCTTGTTAAAAAAATATTTATTTTATTGGTTGTCTATTTGTTTTTACAATTTATTCACATATCCCGATTATAGCCCCCTCCCTCATCTCCTCCTGGTAAACCTATTTCTAAGATTCTAGCACAAGATTACACTTTACTTTGATCTGATTGAACAAAGGCTGAGAAATGACTCAGCAGCTGAGAGCATGGTTGCTCCCCTGGGTTCAATTCCAGCAACCAGTTCTGTGGCAGTTCATAACTATCTGTAAGTACAGCTATAGGGAGCTACGTCCTCACACACATGTACATTCAGGTACACCAATTCACAGGAACAAACAGATCAATCTTGAAAAACAAAAAACAAAACAAAACCTTGAACAAAAATATATGTGAACTATGAATAATAAAATGCAACCTGAAAAGCTTTAGAGAACTTTTAGAGCTACGTGACAGCAGTTCTAAACGACAGTGACGGCTGTGGGCAGTACGTGGAAGCACTTCACAGAACTAAAGGCCATACACACTCACCAAACTCTTAGAAACAAGAGCCTTATTAAAAGTAAAATCTTTCTAAATCAGCACATCAACAATTCATCTTCCACAGTCTGAAGATTATTTTAGACTTAAAAAAAAAAAAAAGAAAGAAAGAAAAAGAAAAGATTACAGTGAGTGCTTCTCAACAGTGAAAAGAGCACTTAAGACTTTTCATTTCTGACCGGTTGGATCTTTTTTCTGCCCAGAAACAAGCCACCTAAAACCTTTTCTTTGTACAATCTCAAGCCTGTAATGAGGCACATTTTGTGGTTATCTCAACTAAGGCTATCTTAATTCAAACTGCCAACGTTCCATCTTATCTGGATTAAAAGGCATTACAACTGACACTGAAACAAATACAAACCGGAAATAAAAAACAAAACAAAAATAAAGCCCCACAAAAACCTTAATTGTTTTACCAGCAAAATCTAAGAAAAGAAACCAAGTAAAAGAATGCGGTGGCTAAATTTTTTTTTTTTTAATATTCCCAACTTTAAATTTAGCATCCTTCTTTAAAAATCCTTAAGTAACAACTTTGCTTGTAATCAGGACTGTAATGGACACCAGAAGTAAAACATGAGCAAGATAGGATTTTAAACACAAATGATGAGCCTGTTCTAGAGCCATTCAAAGACAGTTGAAAAGAAAGGTAAATTCTTCCTGGTGCTTCCCAACAACTGTAAAGACAGTGAACTGCTAACACAGGAAGCAAACCATCCTGTATCTAACAATAATGGCAGAGATCTTAATATATGTTGAATAAATTAATGAATATTCAACATGGAGATCTCTGCTCTGACATTTAATCCTTTTAAGGGTTCATTTAAATTTGAGAAGTCTTTACTTCTACTAGGCTGAAGGAATTAAATAACGGGTTCTATGTTATGCTTTTAAACTATGTTCTAGTTGTCCTTACAAATGATGGTCCAGAAACAACTTGTAAAAAAAAGTAAGTAGTACATGGGCCAGTAGGACGGCTCAGTAGGCAAAGCACTTTCCACCAAGCCTGATGACAAGAGTTCAACCCCTAGAATGCACACGGCGGAAGAACTGACTGACTCCCAAAAACTGTCTCCGACTTCTACTTGTGTGCTGTCACACATGTTCCCTATCACACGTACCCCTCCCCCAAATCATTCACTCTCTGAAACTCTGGCACATCAGAGACAAAGGTTCATTGTCAGGGTATTTAAGAATTCTCCTTTGCAGCTTCAGTCCTGGACACTGACACTTAAAATAATGCTTTCTTGAGCCTGGCTCTGTGGTTCAGAGCACTGATACTGTCTGCCATTCTTCCAGAGGACCTGGCGTGAGGGCACCTATTCCAAGCACTTGCACAGAGGCTCACAACCATCTGTGATTTCGGTTCCAAGAGATCTGATCCCTCTTCTCTGGCTTCCTCAAGCATTGCATGGATGTGTTGCACAGACACATGCAAACACTCACACACATAAACTAAAGAGAAGGCCTCCCTTTCTACTCATCTTACGGAAGCTACCTTTCCTGTTCACTATGTAAGAGATTTCCAGAAAACTCAGCAGCTCAGAACAGCTTTCATGTCATAAACTGAGTTAGAAATTTGGGGACAACGTAGATGTACAAAAGTAATTTCTACAAACTTAAAACTATTAAGCCAAATTAATTTTTCACTGGAATGTTCTTCCGTTGCACAAGCCAGGACTGTGGACTTCCCGGTGTGATGGTATGTGGCTACCACCCTACCATCTGTGTGCTACTAACAATCTGCAATTCCTTCTTTTCTGTAGACTTTCTTATCTGGAAAGTAGTGTATGTGTGTATAAGGTTAATTTTGTCAATTTCCCAAGTTAGATATGGTGTGTGGTTGTTTTAGTTAAACACCATCGAAACACTGCCACAAATTATGCTTGTAAAGGAGATTTCCCTCAGTCACAGAGATAATGTCCTGAGGAGAACGGATGAGGGATCTGGAAATCCAGCTCAACCCTGCAGCATGGATTTGTCCCAGCTTCCAGCCTGCCCGCCTGTCCACTTTATGGATGGATATCAGATTTGCAACCTCCACACAAAACAGTGGTTCCGTTTATCTGGAGGACCAAGGTAAATACAGAATCTTTGAATTTGTGAATTTTACTTATAAATTCTAATGCCCTCCTGCAGAAATTAATGTTCTGAAACTCCTTTCGAGCCTAACTACTTACTTGTAAATCATCTTCTCCTCCTTCAGCCTCATTTTTTGATGCTGGGCACCCTAAGAAAAGAGGTCAAAGTTAATTAAACAAAGCATTTATACATTTTTCCATTATACTTTAGTATTAACGGTTGACTATGTCATTATAAGGATCAGAGATTGACTTCCTGATTGCCTGACAACATATTCAAATACCAGACACTTGCATTTGTTCCTCTGTTGGAATAAAAAGGTATCTCCATCATTTCACAAATTTCTGCCTACTTTATTTTAGAGCTAAACAGACTAGCTGTACTATACTTCTCTGGTTGTTTAAGTGATGTGAAAATAAGATTAATTCAACTTTTCTAAATTGTCTGACCCAGAAAACAACTGTTCAGAATAAGCATTTGGGTCGCTCAAGTAAAAAAGAAGTCAGTCTTAATTTACTATGGTCAGTCAAGACCCAAGCTTGTGCATACCAATGTCTGCACAAGCTTTTATGGTGTTGAAGAGTATCTTTAGTTACAATAAATTAATGCAAAATGATGTGTGATGGTAGAATACACTGCATTTATACTCTACACATAGCTAGCATGAAGCAGCATGAGGTGAAATGTGTCCTTTATAAAAAGTTCAGTTTATTCTGTGAGATAAAAAAAAAAAACCTAAGTGACAGAAATGTAGTAGGTCCACAGAAAGAGAGCACTGATGATGACGGTATTCAGTGTCTAACAAGACAGGCAGCAGACGACGACAGAAACCTGGGGAGGCATGTATACACTTCCTCCTTCAACATAAACTGGCACACTGTGAGCCCGGTTTACTCCACCTCAGAAAAAGAAATCTCCTCTTACAAGGGCGTAAACATATGGGCTTAAAAACCAATTCAAATTTTGAAATATATCACTTTAATTTTAGTAGCTACGAATAATAGTTTCCTCTTTAGAATCAACTGGGGAGCGTTAAAAAGCATGCCCAAGTTAATCAGCTTCAGATTCTAAAGAAACATACGTAGCATTGAGCATTTCCATGCTCATATCTGATTTTCTTATAAGAAGTTTATTTCTTCAAATTTTCCTAAAATGTCACCTTGTATCCCCTAGTTTTTGCTTGCTTGCTCCTTTACATGCTGTCTGGCTTAAATAGCCCGGATCTCAAACTCTCAATGCCCCTGCCTCAGTCCCTGAGCACTGGGCTCACAGGCATGCTTGATCACTCTGAGGGTCATCAAGTTTGATTCAGTTACTCTTGGAAAGTGTGTTCTATTATTAAAGACCTTTTAAAGGACAGCAACTATTTTTAGTCCAAGTTTAAGAAAGAGACTATCTACATTTATACAATATATGAATATTCAGAAAATAATCAAAAAGCCTACCTTGAGAAATATCCTCTATAGCTCTTCGAATGCCTCGATCAAAAGCCCTGGCATCAGCAGGACTCTGAAAGGTAAGGCCAAACTTCTTGTCGTCAATCTTCCAGTGGTGAAACGTGGGAGTGACCTTATTATAGATGAGGTCTTTTTTAAGCATACATTCCAAAACCACCTGCAAAAAGTCAGGTGCCAAAGTTAATGAACATAAAAAATACATCTATTGTAGCTCTTACACAAACACTGAGGACTATAAATATAAAGAATAGTTTTAAATAAATTGAGGTCTTGATTGTAATCTTCACAAAGTCAACTTGATAAAGGGACTAAGAGGCAATCAAAAAGACCTACAAGCTGTGAAAAGAATGTGGGTTATACTATAATTTGAAAGGGTAAACAAAGTGCTGCAGAAAATTTCCAGAAGAATATGCTTCTTTTGAGAAGGCTCGGGAAATAGACATGAGAGGTTACAGTAACAATTTAACCCCCGCCCCTTTTTCTTGTGGTTATGGTGCTCTAACCAAGCACCTTACACATGCTAGACAAGTACTCTACCATTAATTACGTTTTCCAGCCCTTTCCTTCCTAATTTCTTAAGACTCACTAGAGAAGCAGATCAGGTGTCTACTTGTCATTTTAGTAGCTGGGTTATAAAACTTTTTTTTTCCTTTGAGATGAGATCTCGCGGAGTAGGCTCTGACTGTCCTGAAACTTCCTAGGTAGATAAGGATGGTCTCACAGACTCTGCCTCCTAAATTCTGGGATTAAAGGCATGTGCCACCATGCAGGGCTCTGGTTATTTAACTTTTCAAAGCTCTGGCTTCCTCATTTAGAAAATGCAATAGTAATATTAAACCCATCTTATAATGAATGGGTAGTAGTTTCATGTAATTTGTGGGACAATACAGCTTTGCTTCATTTTTTTTTAACCCCCTGAAGTAGTTTCAGGGAAGTAAAAATAATAGGTAAAAGTCCCTTCTCCCTTTTTCTTAAGTTATCTATTCTTAACATCCTCTCTATACGTTCTAATGTACACAACTTTTGTTTTATTTCATCTGTTCGTCTATTATTGCAGTGCTAGGAATTGCATTTATGGCCTCACATGCTATGCGAGAAGTCTACCACTGAGCTACGCTCCTAGCCCAACATTTTTGTTTATTTTGTTCTGAACTGTACCAAGGAGGTTATTACTTAATGTCTCTTTAATACTTTCTAGAGGCAATGTAACATCGTAATCAAATTAGATAATAACTGTAATCAAACTCGGTTTTTCGTTCTTCCTGTCTTCAAACAATCCGGTTCAATTACACTAAAAAAAAAAAAACCACTCAAAACTCACCCTTTCTGATTATTGCTTCACTTCACGTCATGTGTGTTCTCAGGGCAGTCCCTGCCCTGCTCTGCCTGTCTAAATGTTGGAGATTGCGCAGGGGGCACTCCTCACTTTTTTCATATATTATATTCAAAGACACTGTTTTGACTGAAATCAGACGAGGCAGAAGTATGCAAATGTTATTAATCATTGCCTCTGTCCCATCATGAAAAGAAATTATTAAATCTTTATCATCAAACCAGGACTAAATTAGCTCTAGGTTTCTGCTTCTGATGACTATCTTTATGAAAAAGAATGGACATCTTTCTAAGAATTTTTTTTTTAAATTTAGTCCTTTGCTAAAGGTATTCTATGCTAATTTACTATTTGTTATACAACTATTTTTTTTTTTTTTTTGGTCAGAAATAGAAATAGAAAAAGAACCAAATTACGTTCTAAAACTCAAGAAGACACTACTGATGATAATTACTACAATACTTGTACTGTAACTTATTCATAAACTTAGGAAATGCAGTATTTTAGAAAATGCTGAACTGGATTGTTTGAAAACAGGAAGAACAAAAACAGAATTTGATTCCAGTTATTATCTAACATGTGGCTAAATCTTCATTTAATGTCTGAAAATACTACTGAAATAGCTCTTCTGTTAAGTGCTCCAAAATTAGTACTTTCCAATTATGTCCTCTTAGGTAAAATTACAGTGTAATCTATATTACTGTCCACCACTAGTTTTCAAACGGTATCTTTTCAGAGATTCACAAAAAAGAAAAAGTTTTAAAAGATGAACTTGAAAGTATACTGAAGAATGGAATGGATAATAATGATGCAGTTTTTGAACTCACATAAAATGCTTATAGAAGAGAGTCTACCCAGAACCACGCAAACACTGAGTTCATGCAATATACCAACAGGTAAAAAGGCAACATACCAACTGATTATCAATCAGAACTCAATTTGTTTTTTGTTAATGTTTAGCTACATATTAGAAATTACCTTGCTGATACCGCACAGAAAGCTGCCCTTTAGAAAAGGACTATTATTGTGGTAGCTAATGGGAGTTTAAGAGCAGTCAATGGATGGGAAAGTTACTCATTTACTACCACTACCACCCACCAAAAACTCCAGTGATAATCTTCAGTGGATGCCCTGAGGTCATTTTTTTTAATCAAACAACAGTTACAAAAGTCTCAGACTCCATGTCTGAATTACAACAATTTTATTCCCATTTAAATGACATAATAAATTACAAAGATGCTTTATATTTACTCAAAGTAACTAACAGAGAGAGAGAGAGAGAAGGTGGGAGAAAAGAAGAATAATTGTGAGGGGGAGAACTCACAATTATTTGTTTCTTTGTAAGAGAAGACTGTATACAGTTTTTTTTAAAAAAAAAACTATCCTAGACACAACTGCCACACATCATTAAAAATATTTTTAAAACCATAAATAGTGCAATTTGCTTATCAATTTGCCAATCAAAAATGTGGTTATAGCTTAAAATGCAGGGTCTGGAGGTGGTTCAGTTGGTAAACATGTTTACGGTACAAGTGAGGACGTGAGCTGAATATCTCCAGAAGCCGTGTAAGATGAGCACGGCAGTGCACATCTGGGTCCTAATGCACCTACTGTGCGCTAGGACCCAGAGGCAAGAGAGTACCTGCAAGCTCTCAGGCTGGCAAGCAGAATATATTTAATGGCAAAACTAGTCAGAGAACTTGTCTAAATAAGATGAAAGTCCAAGAGAATGTTGTCTGACCTCTAAAATAGGTCTTGAGATGTGTGCCTTTACACACACACACCACAGACAGACAGACAAAGTCACAGGCACAGACAGACAGACACCGTATGCTTCAAATGTAACTCCACCTGCTTTCAATTAAAAACCTATTTTTTTTTTCTCAGATTAAGTAGTTTGGGAAGATGGGTGAACTTCTGCTGCTCTCCACAGTATTCTCCACGAACATTAATAAGTTAGTGAGACCTCAACACAGCCATACAGTCGCACCCCAAAAAAACTTAATAAATAATAAAAAGCTATTAAACCAATGAAAATAACTATAAAGAAATACTTACAATACATGTGTGACTGACCTATTTATAATATGGCTGGTTAACAAAGAATAAATCAAAATGCCTCGTTTTAAAATCACATTACTGTTTTTTTGAACTCTTGATCATTAGCAAGAATATTTCACGTTAGAAAATTAAAATGTATTATTACTATTCTTCTGTTAAAGTTAAAGAGATGTTAATTGTTAAAACTATTGAACTCTGGAATAAAGAATATCCTACTACCATTAATTTATTAAAATTCAACATTAAAGGAAAAGAGGAAAAACGAGGTCTCTGTGTTATCACACAGAGTTAGAAGAAAGTGGGGAAAGGATGGCGTATTAGCTAATTTTCTCGTTGTGACAAAATGCCTGAGAAAGTTAACTAAAAGGGAGGGGGGTTACTCAGTCTGAGGAAAGGCAGGGTGACAGCAGCATGAGGCAGCTGGTCAAACATACTGATTCCACAGCCAGGAAGGAAATAAAAATGAATACTGGAGCTATATGATCCTTTTGTATTCAGTATAGGTCCAGAGCCTACAGGATGGTTTAGCACGCATTCTGGGTTTACTTTTCCTACTCCTCAATTAAATTCATCCTAAGTACAATTCCTCAAAGTCCCAGAAGCGTGTTTCCTTGTGACTCCAAACCAGGTTGACAACAGTGATTATTCATCACATAAAGTTAATGAGCATGAATTTTTTTTTGTAAAGTGTCCAAAGTAACAATGTTGAGTTGTAAAACAACAACAACAAAAACCAAACAGAACAAACCAGAAGCATAACATTCACACATCCAAAACCAAAAAAGATGAGGAAGAATTTTGGTACAGTATCTTGTTAGGCTGGTGGGCCTTGTACTCAAAACCAGTTGGATCCCATCCCATCTCTACCACTTACTGTCCAGCTGACTTTGAGGTACTGAGGTAACATAGAAGAAATCAGAGTAGTACTAAACTAATGTTGACTGTCCATTTTATAGAATATAGAGTCACATGGGAAACAGGCCCTGAGCATGCTTGTGGAGAATTTTATCTATTTGTTTGTTTGTTTGTTTATTCCAGAGCTAAGGACCGAACCCAGGGCCTCTAGCAAGCACTCTACAGCACTCTACCACTAAGCTGAATCCCCAGCCCTGTGAAGAATTTTCCTGATGACAGTAATTGTGTGAGATCTATTCCAACTGTGGATGGGACCATGCTCTAGGCAGGGATCTTGGATCATATTAAAATGGATAAAGTAAGCAGAGAACTAGGAAGCATTCACTGATTTCTGTTTCTTAAACTGTGAGAAAATAGATTCACAGTAGGAATGGTAAAGTCAATTTGGACAAGACCATTAAAGTTTCATCTGCCACCTACACATGGAAATGAATGCATGAAAGATGGTCTTTAAGATGTATGACATTTAAATAGATTTACTCACAACAAAAAATATATCTGACAAGAATCATACAGACTGCACTCTCAAGAAAATAACCCAGTTCTTTAGTGAATTAAACACCTATTTCTAAATGCTTAATGAATCAAGGAAATCATGAGAATCAGGCAACTCTAAGAGTCAAAAAGGAAATAGCTACACATAAGAGTGTAGGGCAGTGCACAAGGGAATTCATGTTCTGCATACAAAGAGGCCTAGCTTTCAAGAAAACCAAAGTGGGGGCTGGGAGCCTATGGAGGGCAACCAAGGCAGAATTTTAAAATGTGTAACATAAAAATTTTGCAGATAAGGAAATCAGAAAACAAAAGAACTTAATGTCAAATGTACAAAATAAATAAAGCTTTTTTTTTTTAATTTTAAGATTTTAGAGATGTAAACAGAGATTAGATGATTCATCCTAAGTACAATTCCTGTCAAGGTCCCTGTAAGGCTTCATGGAGACAGGCAAGAGCAGCACTTAGAATTTACAGCAAAGGAAAAGGCTGTAGGACCTACAGTCACCCTGAAAAGAGAAGACAAGAGTGGAAGGACTCCCTGTCCTACGTGTTTATGCACAGTGCAGTCGTGTGGGACACTCCACTGACAGCATCTGCAGGAAGACTGGCAGAGCAGGAGAACCTAGGCAAATTACTTACCTCACTGTAAAGAAAGACAGGAAGGAGGGAGCAACAAATGCTACAGGGAAAAAAAAACAACCATAGTCTTAAATGTACTGCCCCAAGTCAGAGAATCTTGATTCAAGCATCACATTAACTAAAATTTAGTCTAAAATGGACCACGGATTTAAATATAAACTACAAAACTGTAACACTTGTAGAACAAATTACAGGATATAGCCTCAGAATCCATAGACAGAGAAGAGTTTGTGGATTTGACACTAAAACCACAGTCCATTAGAAGAAGAGGAGGAGGAGGAGAAATTGAACTTTATCAAAATATAAAGCTCTACAAGAGACTGTTAAAGAATAAAAAGGGTAAAACGTGCACATATTCCCACAAAGAACTAATATGTAGATTACAGAATCAACACTGAAGACTCAATAGAAAAAAGCAATCTAGTGAGGAAATGGGCAAAAGACAAGATACTTCACCAAGAAAGGACACTATTAGCTGCTGCAAAAATGCAAATTAAACCTACAATGACTTTTCACTAGATACCTAAGTTACCTAAATTAACAAGGATGAAATGAAATGCTGACAAGGATGCTGAGAATATTTAGGTACCTTTTGAGCAAATTTAATACAGCATGCCACTTTCAACGTAAGTTTGGCAGCTTCTTACACCGTTAAACAAATAACTAGCACATAATCTAGCAAATACACTTTTGATCAATTATCCTAGAAAAAGTAACTTTATGTTCACAAATAAATAAATGTACAGTAAGATGAACACAAACGCTCATAGTAGCCTTATCTATGAAATGGCCCGAGCTAGAAACAACCCAGTAAGTCCTACCTTTACTAGTCAATGTTGGGGGAGGGGGAAACGACAAGAAAAAAAAAAAAAAAAAAAAAAAAAAACACCTTATTACTTATAGATTACAAAAAAAAAAAACAAAAAAAAACTAAACACAGAAAGGACAAACTCTTAAGATGAGTTATGCTGAGTCAAAGACAAACAATCCTGAAAGGTTGCATATTCCACTTTTATAACACTTTGGAAATGAGAGAAATCATAGAAAAATGACCCAGAGAACAAAGTGGTGCTTGTCAGGCTAACAGGAATATGTATATGGCTATTAAATATCAGTAGGAAGGAAGGATTCACTGAAATGTTTTGTATATTGCCTGTGAATGTTAATTATGTGTTTAAATCTATAGATCTAAATACAATAAAGGATAAAACAGAAATCTGAAGGTGGTTTTCTGTATGAATATTCTAGCATAATATAAGAATACAGTTTAGAAAATGTTTATCATTGGGAAAACTAGGAAGAGGATACACACAGGATCTCTTTACATTATTTCATAATCTAGATTTACTTCAAAAAATTAAAATATCTATGAGCACATTCTAAATCAGACTTCATAAAAAGTAGTTATCAAGTTCTGGATGCAGGTAAGAAATACAGAAGAGCTATGTCCACAGTAAAGGATAAATACCTCCAGGTTAACACCCAACATCATACTTCTATGTATGAGGAAGTCTAGACATTCACAAAGAAAACAAGGATCCTTAATCACCAACAGCATCTATTGTTATTCAGAAAGTTCTACTTAGTGCCTAAGAAAGAAAAAAGACTCCAGGAATGGTAAAAAGATCATAATTGTAACAGATATAAGAATAAAATTGAATAAATATACCCTTATGGCTTAAAGATAAACCATTTACAGTTCTCAAAGAATGAGCAAAAACACATTTGAGAAGAAAATAATAATTAATGAGGACAAGTGCCAGAAAATTCTAAATAGTTATAAGAAAGTATGTTTGACTAAAAATATCTACCAACCAAGAGTTAAGCAGGAAGCTGGATGAAAATAAGCTCAGTCCCTGCAAATTCCTATGCTGCAGCTCTAACCTTCAATGTGGTTCTCTTTGAAGATAGGGCTATGAGGAAGTGACAAATGTCAAATGAGGCCTAACTTAAAATGAAGCAAGTGCCCTTGTGATGAAAGAGGTACCAATACCCCTCTCTCTAGGCTAGAGGATTTGGTGAATAGAATCTGCCATCCAGGAAGTGTCCTTACCAGAAACAGAAGCAGGCAATACTCCTGATCTCTGACTCTGTGATATCCAGAACTGCAAAAGCATACATTTTTGTTGCTGAAGCCATCAATCAATATTTGTATTATGGCAGCCTGAGCAGGAAGCCCAGCACAGAGAAAGGCTCTAACAGTAAATGATTAAATACAGACAAAATTGATATTAATTAACCAGCCAACTAAAAGTTTGGGTAGTCTGGTTATAATTTAGCATCTAATGAAAGTAGTGGAGAAAGCAGCATGAAGCATCAATAATTTCAGTTGAAGACTTGGACTTTAATTCAGTAGTTAAGAAGGCTACAGAATTTTAATAGCCTGGACAGAAGTATACCTCAGTGGTAAAATTTTTGTCTAATAAATATAAGGTCTTGGATCCCCAGCACCCAGAAAATAAAAGAAAAAACAGCCAGTAGTTCAAAGGAGAATAGAACAACAGAGTAGGAAACCTAGTATCAAACACCAGCGTTGGGCACTAGAAAGATGGCATCAACACAGCTGACCAGTGCCACACACAGCACCAGTATACATCAGTGCAATACAGCAGAAAATAATTTAGTAACTAATGAACCAACTGATGGGCATCACTTAAAACAGACAACTGAAAGCTTCAGAAATGTGATGTGTGGGCTACAGAAAGGTCAAAGCATAAAAGGTGAAGTTGTCTGAAAGAGGAAATGAAGGGTAACTTTCAAGAACCAGGCACCATAGGGCTCCAAACAGCAGCAAACAGTAATGTTATCAGGCAGGGTTCTTCCTCCCCAAAGAATATTGGCTGTGTTAAAGAATTAACTGCTATAAAACTACTGCTGAAAGAAAGCCACAAAACTTCTAAGTTTAGTCCAGAAAGATACTAAAGGTATAATTTATTTCCGTATCTGTGAGTCAACCCTGAAATGCACAGGTAACTACGGACTGGTTGAACACTGCTGGCATTTGTCCCAATTTCAATTATTCACAGGAAAGCTGATTTTCAAAAAGTATTCACACAATTCTATTTTTGGCTTGTGGCAACAGAATGGAAATCTGTTCTCTGTCATTACTTGGGAACAAGTGAGCATCTATTTACAGTCTTGTTTCTACCAAAATTTTTTAAATTAAACTTTTTAAAGATTTATTTATGTGTATGAGTGTTTGCCTGCATGTACGTCTATGTACTTTGTGCATGCCTGGTGCACAAGGTCAAAAAGGGCACTAGATCCCCAGGAACTGGGATTGCATATGGCTGAGAGCTGCCATGTAAGTTCCCAGAATCAAATCTAGATCCTCTGAAAAAGTAGTCGGTGCTCTTAACCCCAGAGGCATCAGTTCCACACTGGTAAGAGGATGCATCTTCGTAAGTTTAATATATACTGCTCTAGCATGAGTACTCAGGCAACAACATAATGGCCTATCCTTGAGAAAAAGGCAGTTAGATGAAGACAAAGATGGGCAAGACCAGGTCATTTTCTGGGCTGACGTAAGAAAATAAGATTCTCTGTAGAAAAATCATTGGTAAATACTAGAGAATTATTAGCTCCAACTTTAGAGAGTGTACAATGGTAAACAATAAAGATGCTACAAAGAAGGTAAAACTGGGCAATGAAAAAAATTAGAGAAGGATCCAAGATGGCAGTACCGACCATGCAGGGTATCTGAACAGCAGCCCAGCACCATCTGCCGCTCTGACCCTGCAGCCCTAGGCCACTAGCCCAAACTCACCAGCTGTGGATATATTCCTGGGACCCGCAATGGCGGCGCGAGGAGGGGGGACTCCTACCCTTAGACCACTGGCCCAAACCCACCAGGACAGAGGTGGCAGCGGCAGCTCGCTTGGCTCTGACCCCACAGCCCTAGGCCACACATAGGAACCCACCATCAATGGATATATTCCTGGGACCTGTGCCCAGCATGTGGGGCTCCTTCCCTACAGCCTTAGGCCACCCACTCGCCCAAACACACCATCTATGGATACCTTCCGGGACAGGCAGTGTCAGGGCATGCCTGGTCCTGACCCCACAGCCTTGGGCCACGCACGCCCAAGCCCACTTTCTGTGGATATCTTCCTGGAACCACAGCAGGGCAGCTCTGACCTTGGGCGCTCACTCTCAATGCTGGTGGAGTGAGTATCTTCCTGTCCCGTGGGTGAGACTCCAAACCTGGGCGCCCACTTTCACAGTCCTGCAGACACCTCTGGGTACTAGAGGCTCGTGTTTCCAAACCGGAGAGACCACACTCTACATCCTGCGGACACCTTCCTGGTCGCAGTGGCTAGTGGCATTCACTCTCACCGCCCAGTGGAGGGGATATATTCTGGTACTGTGGGGGAAGCCCTGCTCCATTCTGCCTACTCCCCTCCTGCCTGGCTCACCTAGGTCAGAATCAGCCAGCACAGCGCAGACAATGAACATAGCAGAGCTGAGGTAGGCTTGGTTCCCAGGTTCCATTCCCCACCATCCCTGTGGGACACTGGAGCAGCTCTAGGCAAAGAGATCTATCCAGCAGTGCCCCAGCAGTCTGGCTCATATAGGCCAGAATCGGCAAGACCAGCACAGACAAATAACCTAGTGGAGCTGAGCTAGGCACCAGACCCAAGTTCCATTGTCCTCCTCTCCAAGGAGGCCTGTGGGGCACTGGAGCAGCTCTAGGCCTCAGAGATCTTTCTGCCTGTTCCTCAGCAGCTAGCCCACCTGGGTTGGAAACAATGCGGCCAGCACAGCCAGTGAGCCCAGCAGAGCTGAGCCACGCGTGGGACCCAAATTCTGTCTTCCACCATCTTAAGGAAGCCTGTGGGGCACTGGAGCAGCTCTAGACCCCAGAGATCTTTCCACCTGTGCCCCAGCTACCTGGGTCACAATGACCCAGCAGAGATAGTGAATCCAGGGGAGACTACTCAAGACTCCTGAGACTGGTGGATCCAGTCTGCAGTACAGGCTCCAAGAAAAAAAATCAGTCAAGGCTACAGACAACCAGAAGGCTAGAGGCCGCCGCAAAAATATAGGCAACAGAAACCAGGACATCATGGCTTCACCAGAATCTCCAAAAATCAATGGATATTCTACTGCAGCTGATACACAGGAAAATGATCTTAAATCTATAATTATGCAGTTATTCGAGACACATAAAGAAGAAATGAACAAAAAAATAGAGGCCATCATAGACAGACAGGAATCCACACTCAAACAGATGAAGGATATGGTGCAAAATATGAAAACAGAATTAGACTCAATAAAGAAAACACAAGCAGAGAAAACCCTGGAGTTGGAAAACTTAGAGAAGAGATCAGGAACCACAGAGGTAAGCATCACCAACAGAATATGAGATATGGAATCTCAGGTGCCAAAGATAAAATTGCAGAAATTGATACATCTCTGAAAGAAAAAAATAAAATAGGGAAGTTGCAAACACAAAACGATCACGAAATCAAGGACACCATGGAAAGATGAAATCTAAGAATAATAGGAATAGAAGAAAAAGAAGATTCCAGGTTCCAAGGCCCAGAAAATATTTTCGAGAAGATCAAGAAAATTTCCCCAACCTTAAGAAATAGATATACATCAAGAAGCCTACAGAACACCAAATACACTAGACCAGAAAAGAAATTCCTCCTGCCACATGATAATCAAAACACTGAATCTACAGAACAAATAAAAAGCGGCAAGGGAAAAAGGCCAAGTAACATAAAGGCAAACATATCAGAATCACACTAGACTTCTCAACAGAGACTATGAAAGCCAGAAGGGCCTGGACAGTTATCATACAGAAGCTTAGAGATCAAGCCAGATGCCAAGCCAGACTACTATATCCAGCAAAGCTTTCAATCAACACAGGTGGAGAAATCAAAATATTCCATGGATTTATTAACTAAATTTAAACATATACACAGCAATCCAGCCCTACAGAAGAAACTAGAAGGAAAACCTCAACCCAATGAGATCAACTACACCCAAGAAAACATGGATAAAAACACTGTCACATTGAAAAAAATTAGAAGGCAACATAAAAGATACAGAGGAAGACGACAAAAAGGAAATAAGAATAAAAGCCTGGTTGAACAAGTAGCGATTGGAGTTAATCCCAAGGTTAATGATTACTTCTGTTAACAAATATTTTGATTCCACTTACCAAATAAAAAAAAAAAAAAAGTCCAAGATTTTAAGGAATATACTACTAAAACTAATAGCGTAAGTGCACCCTACTTTAAGAATGCTCAAGCTATGGGAACCTAAATATACAAACTAAAATATAAATTGTTTTCACACAAATGTTACCTGACCTTCTCAGACAGGTTGTCATTAGCGGCTATGAGTATGCCCAAACTTCCTCACACACACAAAATAACCCCCCATCCCATTTCTTCCAGCATTACCCAACATGTTGCTTATTTTAATGTGTACTTATATTTCTTTGGACTGTATATACCCTAAGAACCAAGATTTCTTAATTCATTTATATAATCCCAGTTCATCTAACTGGATTTAGCACAAGCAGCTACTGACAAATTAACTGTTACATGGCTGAATGGGAAGGCTCACCTTTAAAAACTTAGTATTAAGATAAGTAATATTATATGGGCTCAACAGGTTGTATTTAGGAACATATATATATATATATATATATATATATATATATATATATACACACACACACACACACACACACACACACAAATACATATATGCACGTAACAATGACTGCTGAAAAAAGAGATTATGAATTAGAAGTAGAGTCAGGGAGGCATATGGGAGGGTTTGGAGAAAGAAAAGGGAAGAAATATAATTCAAATACAATCTAAAAGTAAGCAAAAAATATTCTAAGCTAAAACTAAGACATTATTAACAGGACATACTGTATAAAATTTTACAGTGAGGTAAAATTTCAAATTATTTCCTAATACAGAATAGATGAGAAAATAATTTACAAGATAGAAAAAACCGAAAGGGAACCAATGTTGATAAATATTAATAAAAAATACTGAAGACAGAGGAATTTAGTGAGCTTAGGAGAAAATCAGAGGCAAAGTAATTGAATAGGCATAAAATTTAAGTGCAAAGAGGAATGACAGGAAATTGTAGAGTCCCAAGTGGAACAAACGGTCCTGACAAACAACTGTACCAAGAAAGAGAATCAGTTGGAAAGAAGACAAGAAGGTCAAGACAGCAAAGAGCCCTCAGGAAGAATGATAAGGCCCAGAGGTGGAAGAGCTGCTATGGGGATAAATTGCGAAGGTCAGAGTCAAGTGAAATCCAAAGGCAAAGTACAGCATCAGCAGAGGGACTCATGTATGTGGGCAGGATACAGAAATAGCCACGCATCTCTACTCCCACTCCTCCCCCTTCCTAACTGTGATACACAGCTCACACAACAGTGTCTTTCAGGAGACAGGACTACCAAGAGAGCCGAACCCTAAGTAAAAGCTAGTGAGGTCACTTACACTGCCACCTAACAGGGTACCAGTTCAGAGGTATGATGGGAAAGCTCAGCAGGAAACTGTACTTCTGCCCACAGTAGAAAGACACTTCCCTTGGTGTTTAAAGATTTCTCTAATACAGAAAGGGGCTGACTATCATTTTTTAAAAAGCAACTGATATTGTTAATTATTTTATCTTCTTCCCAGGAAGTACTTCAATTTTGTCTTGGTCTCCAATAGGTAGCAAAAAGCCCCACTTTAAAAATACTGCTGTTGGTTTTTTAAACAGAAAGACTATTTTAATGAAACTTTAGTTTTTATAAATTTTGCTTATCTACAATCTAATTACTTATTAAATCTAAAACTAATTCCTTGATCTCCTCAGCAATTTCCTACACTGGAAACATGTGTCTTTCTTTTTTTTTTCATTTCAAAATTACCTTTGTCAATCAATGTTTACATTGGTAGCTATTTTATAACCTTGCCTGTTCTTGTTTGCAAAGCAACTTAAGCAATCCCATGTTTTAGGAAGGTCTCTGTATCTTACTCTTGCCACTGTGTATTCTTTGAGAAGCATAACAAGTAATTACAAATCAAAGGCTGGAGAGGTCTTCTGTCAAAGCAACCTTCTGTTCATCACTGAGAACAAACAAACAACAAACAAATGGCTTTCTTCAGGGGTCTTGTAAGCATCCTTTAATCTCAGCCAGTATGTCTCTCAGTCAGCAGTGGCAATGTGCACCATTTCCTACTATTGATTCTCTGAAACGTCACAAGTTCATTTAGGAGTCTGAAGAGCAAGAGCCTCACTTCTATAATCCATCTAAGGAACTGAGCTCTAAGATGCAGTATACAAACAAAAACGAACAGGATAGTTTCCAGCAACTACATAATTATCACATTGGAACCTATTAAAATACAGTGTTTATATAGTTGAAAATATTAAAAAGAAAACAATTATTCATTTGGAAAAAAACTTTAGGCATTTCTAGAGTTATGGTCCAAGAACCTTTGAGGAAAAAAACAGAATAGAAGATGGAAGAAAAGGAGGAGAAGAGCAAGAGGAAGAAGGAAAAAAAGAAAGAAGAACAACAAGGAAGAAGAAAAAAGGAGAAAAAGATTAAAATAAAACCAATCAACAAAATAAATCACAGAAACAAGACACTGTCATCCTAGAAGGCCTATAACCTTTTGATTTCAATGTTCTTGTCTCCTGCCCTGAGACTGCATATTTCGTGATTTTCAAGTTGTACCCAGCAGTCCCTGCCTATACCTTTGCCCTGAAGCCTCCGTAACCTAAAATGCTTCATTACAGCTAATCTCAGTCAATCACAGCAACCTTCCAACCAGAAGCTGTATCTCCTCAATGTCTACATTTGATCTGCTTACCCCCGCATTGCAAGCAGCCAAAGGTTAGGTGAAATAGTTTATGTTTTGAATCCTGGTCAGAACTACTACCAGCAGAAAACTCTACCTTGTCACTAATCATTCCGGATGGTCCTCTGTTCCAGGAGTAGGTTCTGTGCTTGCATATGTGCATCTCCCTCTCTTTCCTTCTCATGCCCTCTCATTTCCTATCGCTGAAAATAAGAATGTTCTTTTCAATCTAGGTTCATTTTCTGTAGTTGTATTATAAAGCCACATACTGAACAATCACTGTCTCCATCAACGTGAGCTTCCTCAGACCAACCTCACTTCAAATTACACTGTTTGGGTTCCTTAATGAACTAAGTAAATCATCTCCGTTAATATATTCAAATTTTTATATTATATCTAGGTCATCTTTTCCTATTGAAAAGCTTACACTAGCTTATACTAGCAAATTTTTATTCCATATTTGACTCCTATTTTTTAAAAAATATTTATTATTAAAGGGTCACAAAAAAACATCTATAGCTTATTTTTCAACATACTGTTATCAAATTAGAAACATTATACTCTAGGACAGACAACTTATGGCAGCCATCACAGTTGCTTCTATGTCTCCAGGCTTCAAAGCCTCAGCACATGCAGACACCATTCCATGTGGGTACAGAACCACCTTTTACACTTTGTAAGGTGATACATTAAGCTTACTCTGATTTCAACTGGCATATTCCACAAAACCGAACACATTCTAGTTAACAGTGATTCATTGTGCCATGTGTACCATTAAAAAGTAATTATAAACCCACAAAACAGTGGATTTAGAAGGATTTCAAGATGATTTAGGATAATTCTAACCATGGGAGGAATCTGGTCAAAGATTAGTTTAGCAACTTTCTCAGCTATTAAAATGATCCATCAGTAAAAAACATTTCTATGAAATCCAAATCCCAAACTAAAAGTCGCCCTCAAAATGTTCACACATAAAATAATTGTTTAAATCTGAAAATTTTCTAATAAAACCAACAAAGGCTAAATAGGCTTATGAATCTATCTACAAACATATCTAAAAAGATTCCTAGTTACCTTAAAGGATCTTAGGAAATTTCAACACTTTCTATTTTGCTTCTGCGTGTATGCTCTTCCCTTGATACAAGAAGGCACTAATGTCACCCAGTTTCTCATACAAAGTAGTTTTCGGTGCCCAGATAAAATGAGAACAAGCCTTCCACGCTAGTTTTTGAAAAGGACAACTAGCGTCAAGCACTAGACTACCGTTTTACAGTATTTTTACATAAGAAAACATACACAAAGGTAGAAAATAACTGGGTTAAGAATCATACTGGTGAGTGCATAATTTTATGTGCCTAAAAGGATTTATGGGGGACAAAAAGAAAGAACCTGAGGATCCCAAGAGCCTAAGGCAGGAATAAGCAAAGTTTCACTGCAGGGGACCATACATTTAAGGCGTCTATTGCTATGACTGACCTGTCTTGCAGTATGAAAACAGTAATAAACGTTAATGAATGGCTTCAGCTAAGCTCAAGAGACTTGTTATCGGGCTGGAGAGATGAGACAGCACAGCACTCAGTAGCACGGGCTGCTCTTCCAGAGAACCCAGGGTTTCATTCCCAGCACCCACATGGCAGCTCATAACCTACCATTTCTAACTCTAGTTCCAAGGAATCTAACACCCTCTTCTGGCTTCCAAAGGTTTCAGACATGCACGTAGTGAACAGACAAATATGCAAGCAAAACATCCATCTATATAAATACTAACAATTTTTAATTAAAAACTGTATTTATGGACCATAAAGTTTGATTTCACATAATTTTATAAGTCACAAAATTATGACTCTCTGACTTTATCAATGCTTGTTTATCAACCGTGAGACAGGTTCTCACTGTGTAGATCAGGGTAACCTAGAACTATGTATTCCGGGCTGACCTCAACTCATCACAATCCTTCTGCCTCAGCATCCCAACAGTTGAGGTTACAGGCATAATCCACCACGACCAGCTTTCAACACTCATTGAAATGTTTTTAACAAATAATCCTCCCTCCCCCAAATCATTCAAACTTCATGGTTTGAATAAAATACAGATAAAAAGAACACGAGGCATGCCTGAATCCGCCCTTCAGAATAGGAGCTGCTGATATCTGGCCTAAGGAACAAGGAGAAACTGAGGGGAATGGAGAGCTATTCATGAATATTCCCGAGTTAAACTAAACAGTAAAGCAGCAGCCCCATGCAATATATTTTACTATCAGACCCAGTTAGAAAGTCACATATTGCTGTCTTTAACATAAACATAAAAAAAATTCCCAAGAAATAATCACTGAGCCACAGGCAAAATTAACTCTCACCTAGATGATGTACCAGTTAGAATTTTCAACAGATAATTTGTTTTTCAGAAAGGTTCCTAAATCACAATGACGGCTATACCAAAATCATTACCATTTTGTCCCTGAGTCTCTCTCCACGGATAAAAAAGTCCGCACAGCCATTCTCTTCCTGATGAGGGGCTCTGAAAACGGTGACGCTGCTCAGTCCGCTCCCCCCGAGGGGCAGCCATCCACCACTTGAGTCATCTCTGGTCATCACCACAGCTCGCACTCGCGCATAACTGAAACAGACGAAAAGATCAGGAATTAGCTCTTCCGCAGACAAGAAGCCAAAGGCCACGTTAATTACTATGTAGTCACACTGGTGTGTGTATTACTTTCTTCCTAACAATCCATGGGGGGAAACACGCAAACTAAACGTTAGTCTTTATTTTGAAGGTTCCGCTCTCAACAAGACTATAGGTCTCCTATTTCAATTCATCGTTTTGGTAGACAGAGTGTATCTGGATCATCCTGCCCATGTGACCATGGATTCCACAGAGAACATGTCACTTTTCCTATGCATTCATTTGCTACAACATTACAACAAGGACAGATTATTGCTTTATTTATTATTTCTAAGTTCCCAACTGTTCTGGAATATATTATAAACAAAACGTTGCAACAAACATGCTTGGAAGCCTATTTTTTAAATTTTTCTTCTATCAATGGGGAGCATACACCATTTTTTATAAATAACAGAGGGATAAATGTCCTGTTTATTTATCAATCAAACATATCTGTGGAAACTTTTTGTGTTGTCAATCTACTCTTGAAGGTGGCCAGTTCCATTCCATAATGCTCTCCCCAAATTAACAATGATTCTTTGCATAAAATTGAGAACAATTACTAAATGCATTAAGTGTCCTATATAGCTGACATGTAAGCCTTCATTTCTGAAACTTTACCAATTATTAATAAATTCTTTTTAAGTCTGCATAATAAGTCATGCAGACTTTGAAGAGTATACTGGATACAACTTAGACATATGGTTAATTAAGAGTATCAGCTAAGTTCTACACAACAATTCTGTGCTCAAGATACCTCTGCATGCTCTAAGCTGCTTCTTGTCATTCATATGGTACTGCACTTGTCCAAAGCTTTTCCCTGCATTTGTTGATGTTTCCATTGTTATTTTAATTTTTTAAAATTATAAAATATAATTTCCCCTTCCCTTTAATCCCTTCAATTCCTACCATGTAAACCTTTATTATTTCTTTAATTGAGCTAAATTCATGCACAGTAGTATAGATCCATTTTAAATACACAGACACTACTGAAGTCTACAGATATGCATATATATGCAACTTGTTACAGGTGTTTGTGTCCCTCCAAAATGTGTTGCTGTCTAAACCCAAAGTTGGAGTATTTGGGTCATGAAGGCAAAGCCCGCATGATTGGGGTGAGCAGCCTCAGAGAACAAACTCTAAAAAGCTACTTCTTTTCTTCTCCCATGTAATGACAGAGCTAAAAAGGGGTCAGTCACCTATGGCCTGAAAGTGGACCCTCAACAGATAGCTTAATCTTGAAGTTCTCATCTTTCAAAAGTATAAGGAAGAAATGTTTGTTGATGACAATATATCCCACTTATACTTTGTCTTCTTAATAGGAGCCCAAATGGACTAAAACATATAGAACCACCATGGAAATTAAGATAGTCCATTTTTGTCACACCAGAGATTCCCACTTTGTCTTCTGTCTGATTTTATTTATAACATGCAGACAGTTTAGACCATGTTAAGTCTTCATTAAATTAAAGTAAGAAGTATTATCATTATACTTTTTTTTACTTTCTTATACTAAGAGGAACTTAGATCATTACAGTTTGGAAGCTATAATCAAGCCCTTATACAGATGTTTTCAAAATTTATTTCCTGTTTTTGAGAGGGTCTCATATTACCCACGCTGGCCTAGAATTCACTATGTAGCTGACAAGGACCTATACAAGTCTTTTAATAACGATTCTTCCATTTCTCTTAATTACCTAGAACATGCAATTATTTTTTTTTTATTTTGAACATGCAATTATTAAGTCACAAGGCAGCTGCATGTTAACCATGTAAGAAGTTAACTGTTTTCCAAAGTAGTTGTAATTATACTTCATCAAAAATGGTAACTTCATGGATTCCATATCCTACTAACGTTTGCTGTTTTCAGTATTTTACTGTTACTGGTTAGTATGTACTGTTAAATAAACAGCTGGAAAAAGAAGGTACCAAGCATGGTGGCACAACACTGACTCATACAGAACTGTAACCGGCTTGCATTAGTTTCATTTTCGTTTCTGAAATATTGCTGTTGTTTTGCTTCCCTATAAGTGTAGTAAGGTTGTGGTTTACTCAAGATACTAAAGGGGGCAAAGAGAAGATGACTAAACTGTTTAGATAGCACACACTGCTCTTATAGGATTCACATTCAATTCCCACTAGCTACCACCTGTTGGAGTTAGAGAGATATTCATGAGTAAAGATGCCATCAAGTGTATGACCTGAGTTTCATCCTCAACACCCATGTGGTAGAGATGAAAACAGACTCACCTAAGGTTTCCTGTGACCTCCACCCCAATGCCACAGCACAAAACCTCCCCACCAAAAGATATACAATTAACTGTTTTAAATCTTTTTTTAAAAATGATGCTGTAAGTTTACTTAACAGCAAAGAGATAGTATCCTAGTGATAGGACTTGAATATTATATAGAATTTTGCTCTTTAGACCAGAAATTCTTAGTCTCCCATTTTTATAACTTGGAATGTACTATGAATTCCCAAAACTGTTTCTCTGTATTTTGGGGGGATTTCCCCCCCCCCAAATTATGTGTATGTGCACATCAAGGGGTGTGTGTGTGCATGGACGCATCTGCAGAGACCAGAAGAGGAGATCATCCCCTGGAGTTGCTGCAAGCCACCTTATATAGGTAGTTGGGTCCTTTGAAACAGTAAGAGCTCCAAGTCACTGAGTCATCTCTTTAGCCTCACTGTCCCCCCCCCAACCCCAAACGTATACATATACGTGTATTGAAACATAAAGCTCTTTAACGGTATATGTATTTTTTTTTTTTTTAACGGAGATAGCATGCAACTTTAACCACAACATTTTCAATTAATATAAGAATCATGGCTACACAAAACAGAATTTCTTACACTGCTCTGGCTTCTCTCAGGTCTAGTTCCTAAGTATTTAACCACATGTCTGTAGTTTATGCTTTGCCTGACTGTCCTTAACATTTGTAAAATAAATTCTTTTCCTAATTTTTCTCTCCTCTGCCTCTGACTCTATCCTCTTCTATAATATATCAACTAACATACATCTTGATGTGAGCTTACTAAAAGGTTTATTTAAATTTCTGGCTTCCCAGCAACAATACAACAAATTCTACTGCCTTAAAGACACTAGAGCTGTGGTAATCTGTTCTAGCAGCAACAGGAAATGAATACAAAGGCATGAGAGAAAACCTTGAAGATATGAAATTATCTATACACAGGAGAGGGAAAACTACCATTTTCCAACAGCAAAAGATAATTAACTGTCCCTCTTCCCCACAAATTGAAAACTCCTAGAATCCTATGAGGTGTGTCCAGTACAAGAATTAGTTGTCCGTCCCTTCTACCCCACCCATGTGTGCTTACAGATAAAATATTTTGTTTTGTTTTTGAACAGTATTTGTTATGGTCATTTCAGACCCACACTTAACATTCAAACATTAAGGCAGACATTAAGGAAACTACCACATTACAACTCACTCATCTAGTCATTTAACTAGTGAGCACTATTTATATGCCATGCACATACACACAACAGGAAAACTTCACATCTCTCAGGTAGACATAACAAACAGATCACTAACATTCCCTTTATGGGGGGGGGGGGGATTACGAAGGGAAGACAGGATCTCACTATAAAGCCCAGGTTTGTCTTGGGACCTTCTGCCTAAATTTCTGGGTGCTGGGATTATAGGCTAGCACCACCACATTTGGCTTAACAGTCAATAATTAAGCCTTGTATACTAGGCATTAAGCCTTGTATACTAGGCTCAAGATTATTACTCATTACTGAGATAAAAGAATGAAAAATGCAGTAAGCATGGGAGGAGATTAATTTGTGTTTGCTGTACTAATCCTGAGGGTGGTTATTTTCCCACTTGAGTAAGAAAATTAAGGACGGAGTTGCAAAGTTTTAAGTCCAAATTACTCTTCTATATTAAGAAGTTTAAAAGTAAAAGAAACACTTCCCAGGTAGTAACCATCAACCAAAGGACCACATGGTATTCCGCCCAATACTAAGCAGGGCCTCCTGCCTTTCAAAGTCTATAGTAATGAAGTTCCAGGCTAGGAGGGACTCTTCTGTTGTTTTGCCCTAAGCATTCATAGCTAAACTGCCTTCTAAGTATGTGTATTTATATGCACAGACTAATGCAGCTCTTGGTTTGGTCAGGGTGATTTTGAAGCAGGGACCCATAACCGCTGAGAATAGGTGACTGGTGAATATTCACCCCAAATGGTGAATGTACGCCCTGCCCACTGAAGCCCAGGAAGCCTGGCTGAAGACAGCTGGAAGGACTGTGGGACCTGAAGGATGGGGAGAAATGTGGTAGGGGCCTGTTTTATGCACAACAAGCAGCAAGCAGTGACTTTCTTCTCAGGTAAAGGGAATCAATCTGGGTGGGGAAGGGAAGGGAGGAAAGGAAAAAGAGAGGGAGGAGAGGAGACTGAGTGTAGGAAGAAGCCAGCAAGAATAAGAGGGTGAAGATAGCGGGTAGTGGAGAGTAGATGAATGTAATCATAGTGCATTGCAAACAGGCATGATACTGTTAATTTTCTCAAAAAGTAGAATGAGTAGCATATACTAGAGCCAATTCAAATAACATAGGATGTTTATATGCATGTATCTATATGTCCGTTATGTCTGTGTGTTCTAGTATGGTTTCTGTTGTTATAAAACACTAACCAAAAAGGAAGTTGGGGTAGGAAAGGGTTTTATCTGGTTTATACATTATAGGTTATAATCTGTCATCAAGGGAAGTCAAGACAAAAGCTCAAGGCAGGAACATGAAGGCAGGAGTAAAGCAGATACCATGGAAGAAAGCTGCTGCTTATACAATCCAGGACTATCCACCCAGGCCTGGTACCTACCCATTGGGAGCTTGGCTTCCCTACCTCACAGATGAATCAAGAAAATGCCCCAAAGCCATGTCCACAGGCCAGTTTTATGGGGCAACTGAGAAACTTTCTTCCCAAGTAACTCTAGTTTATTCTCCATTTTTCTTCTATCTGGAATTATACTGAGGTCCTTGATACAGCTGAAGTTGAGTTTTGTATAGGAGGACAATATGGATCTATTTACATTCTTCACACACAGCCATCCAGTTTGACCAATACTATTTGTTGAAGATGCTTTCCCCCATCCCCCCAAAGTGTATTTCTGGCTTCTTTGTTGACCAACAGAATTGAAAAGTAGACCCAGGCGCCTGATTTTTTTTTTTAACTGTTTCTACATTCTAATTTTTAAAACTGCATTTTTCAATAAAAATGTCTGAAGTTTTAAAGTAATGCCACCAGTTAAAAGTGCTAACCTTAGGCTCTCCCTATCTCATTTTCCTGTCCTGAAACATAGGATGATGCTTGTTATCACAGCACTGTGAGAAAGAAGTGAAGACATGATGTGAAATGCTTAGCAGTGGTCTGACTCATATGCAGGCGGCTAATTAGCATATCCTGGAAATGTCTCATTTTGTACTTACTATGGGTTTGTAGAAGAAACCCAGGAGGCAGTGCCCGTCTCAAAATTTTGAGTAAAGATTAATAACCGTAAGATCAATAATCACTTTTCTAAGTCTGCCACAAATTGTGTACAGAATGGAAACACATGTAGCCATGTCAGACATCTGGAAAATCCTCAAGAGGAGATTTTTTTTTTAATCTGAGGGATGAATAGAGGTGTTGAATTACCTTCTTATAATGGACCATTCAAAGTCTGACTGACAATACCATCAACTTGGCAGAGTACTTAAAAACTGTGACAGCCGGCATATGACGCCCATCATCTCGAATCCGAAGAACACAGCAGAATGACTGTGATCTCAAGGCTATGTGGGCTATAATAATGAAATCCTGTCTGCGAGGGTACATAACAAAACCACGAGAGGTAGCGGAATCCACAGAGCACTTGCCGTGAAAGCGTGCAGACTTAGGCCTCACGCTTAGCGGCCACGTAAGAAGCCGGGCACAGGGGTGGACCTGTAATCCTAGCACTGTGCAGGTTAGTACAGGGGGGTCCCTGCAGCTCGCTGCCCAGCTGGGTCAGTGGGCTTCAGACTTGAGAAGAGACCTTGTCTCTCTAAACAAGGTGGAGAGTAACTAAGGAAGACAGGTGACACTTATCTCCTGCCTACACACTTAGAATTCTCAAGACCCTGGGTTGATCCAGCATGGAGGGATGAGAGAGGAAGGGAGAGTGAGGTAAAGAGAAGCCAACATTAATACTAGAATTCACGGTAACGTAAAAATATCATAGGACATTAAAAGGAGATAATTTTGACCATATTATATATTCCTACATAGAAAAACAGCATAAACAATAGAGCGGTAATAAAGAGTAAGCAGCAAACTGATGGGAGCAAAATCCGTGCGGGCGGTAATGCGCTCTCTCTCTCTCTCTCTCTCTCTCTCTCTCTCTCTCACACACACACACACACACACACACACACACACGGAGCTTTCTACTGTTGCTATTGATATTAAAATAAAAACTGTCAAATGAGTAGTTTAAAACACAAATTTAAACGGCTCTGCGACTTGAAAGTTCATGATTTAACTGGGCAAAAACCAAGGTATTAGCAATGCAGCTTTCCTTTCAAGAGGCTCCAGGAGAGAAACAGCTCCTAGAAGCCATTAACATTCTTCAGTTTACAGTCCCTTCTCCCCTCAAGACAATGAGTACTACTTTTCCATGAATCTTCCTGAAATCACTTCTCTCTAAGCACAGTGCTACAGTTGGGAAATTTTGCCACTTTTAGAAACCTATGGGATTAGACTGGGCTCATTTAAGTAATCCAAGACAAGCTCTCCACATCAATGCTAACTTCACTCACATTTTCAAGGTTGTTAACATAAGTATGACTTTCAGGGTTTACAGTAAGAGCCTTTTAGGGGCAGAGGAGAAATGGAGAACACATTATTTATTCTCTTTGCCTCAATAAACACATGCAAACAAACAAACAAAAAGGCATTCCTTTTAAAAATCAATAAACACATGCAAACAAACAAACAAAAAGGCATTCCTTTTAAAAATCCCAACTCTCTATACATGTATGAAATCTTCAAGGAACAAACTTAATTTAAAACAAAAAAAAGACAAGAGAAAGGAATTCCAAATATCAGCAAACATGGGAGGAAGTAAACCCAAAGGAAAAAAGTTTATGAATAACAGCCACAGACCATAAATCTTAGTTATAATAAAAAGGATGCAAATTAGAGATGATCAAATGCCAACATATTTGCCAGCTCAGAGGACAGTGAGAATATGGAAATATAAATTAGTACAGTAGGTTTTAAGATAATTTATAAATATCCATCAAAATTTAAAATATGAACATTCTTTAACTGGGCAAATTCAATTGTTCCTTTTACTCCATGATATCTAAACCTACTACTCCCTACATAACGCATATACCCTCTTGTCAACCTGGAAGAACTGACAACTCTGTTCCCACCCATTTACTACTTACAATGTCCCCCATCTTATAACTTGCTCCAATGTAGCCTGGTATTACAGTCCTTCCCACACTTCTTTCTAGAACACCCAACACGTGGTCTTTCTAAAGGTGCTGGGCTTATCTCAGGAGACACAGTAGCTGTTCTGTGGACACTAAATGGGCAGCTCAAGCAAGGTCCTCCCTGAAGAAATAAATGCTGGTATTCTCCTGTGGGATATGTAAAAGGGATATGACATCTTAGGGATATGACATCTCCTAAGAGGAGTCAGGAGGAGATAAGCAGAAGAAGGAATATTCTGTAAATGTTTCCATCAAGTAGGGTATGAATTCAAGACTTGGATAATGGACACATGGCTAGCCTGCTTAGTAACACTTAAAGCAAAAAAAGCAGGTGCTACTCCATTTTTCTAACTTAGGTTAATATAGCTATCTGAGAAATTCTTTATTGCCAGCTACAAAGAATGCACGTAAGTCTATTCTCCTTTCTGTCGTCACTAGTCAAAAATGTATTGCCCAGTCATTATTGTATATGTTACCAGAGACCTTGATGACAACTGTGGGTTTATAGGTAGGATGATGTAGCATTTCCCTGACTACATGGGGCAGTAGCAACCAGCAGCATTTGCTGATAGATCACCATTTAGGGATCATCCTGAGAAGGGAAGCCCTTTTACTCTCAGAAGATGGCTTTTACTCTGGAAGATGGCTTTTGCTAAGATATCAGCAAAACTTGTTAGATTTAATTTCTAGGGTTTTGGAAAACACTGTGAGCCTCTCTAAAGTTCATGTTAACTTCATTTTGCAAAGATGAAAAGCACTTACTTTTCCAAATTCACGTAGGGGCAAATATATGCATTCTGAGAGTCCACAGAACATGTTAGCATTTAATACAGATGGGTGGAATGAGCTGTAAGCTGCCAGCCTTAAGGGCAACAAATTGGGGATACAAGAAAGATAGGAACTCAGTGGCAGGGACCCAGATTCATCAAAAGACTAAAAAGAAGGAAACAAAGTATGTTCACACAGGGTATTAAAAACCACCATTTGGGTGTTCTAAACATGGTCAACACCTGAATGTCTCAGAGCAACCTCGAGGCATTCAATGAATTCCTAAATACCTAAAGATAAGAGTAACGAAAACAGATAAAGAAGACATAAAAAGTGGCTAATGTTTGGTGTGTGGGCACAAGGTCACTTAAACAGCCAGATAAGAATGCAGTCAGAATTTAGCACTCTTTAGTGGTGTTCACATAGTTACATAATGCTCCTAACATTTCATCCACAGAAGGCAGTTTAGAAACTTCCTCTTAAGAGGCCACACTAACCTGGAAATAGAAATTGTGAGACTGTGGGCCCTTTGAAATTTTAAACACTCCTTCCGCCTAAAGGCAGTTCGTCAGTTTTGATGACTGCTCTGTAATTACATGAAAGTGAAAAGATACAATACTGGAAATTTATTTTAAAATGTAAGGGGAGGACTAGAGAGATGTCTGAGCAGTTAAGAGCACTAGCTGTTCTTCCAGAGGACCAGAGTCTGATTCCCAGCAATCACATAACAGCCCACAACCCTCTATAAATCCACTCTCAGGGAATCTGATGCCCTTTTCTGGCTTCTGCCGCGCTGTACATGCAGTGCAGACACACACTAAAATGAATATATATATATACATATATATACATACATCTTTAAATGGAAGCAGACATTACAGAGAAAGAAGGCACTGCAATGCTCTTTTTAAGAAACTGATACACTCATAAATAAATAAATATTCTTGCCTTTGTATTTTCTCCTGTAGAATGCTCTTTTCTCCTATATGAAAACACACAGAATCTTGCTGTGTCTTGGCTTAAGGCTATGAAGGCTTCTCTTGTTTATGAACTCTAGGCGTTTCACATCTATAGCTTACTATTTTTTAAAATTCCTCTGATACCATCTATCTACTTAATGGTTTTCAGCTAAACAATCAAAAACCATCAACCTGAACTGAAGTCTTCACAAAAAATAACAAAAAGGTGCTTTTTATCAGTCTGTCTGTCTATGAGTCCCTGTAAGTAGATGCATAAATAGGTAAAAGCTGAGCTCTACAGAGGAACCAAAATATCTGTTTATAATCCCACAGACAGCTTCTGCAAGTCATGACAAGGGAAGAACGGAACGATGGCTTCCCACCAAGCGTAAGTCATGCAGTCCTCCTAGTCCCATGCTGTTCACCAACAGACAAAATATAACCCAATAACACAGCTGACAACCCATACAGCCAGAATTAAAATCCACTCAAAGTCATTTCCACAAAGAATGAATTTGCTTAACTCTTTTAATTGCTATCTGGGACAAAACAGTCACTAGATAAACAAGTACTTCCTTACAAATGTACCTCATTAGGTACTTCCTCACTGTTGTTCGCTTTGCTAATATCAGTTTCCAGAATATGGACATTGCCTGATTATACACAGTATCAATGTTAATATCCTGTCCATGTATGATATATAAACATCAGTAAAAACAACTAGTCAGTTCTCACATAGATGATTTTTTTTTTTTTTTTTTTGCTTTAATAGTCATTGATATTTATTGCTGTGTTTTTTGTGTATGTCTATGTGAGAGTTTCTGTACCTCTGTGCTTGCCTGGAGAGGAGAGGACAGCCTGCTGGGAACAGTTCTCTCCTTCCACCAAGAATGGCAGTAAGTGTTCTTACCCAAGGAGACATCTTGTAGGGTCCCCTTTTTTCTCATGGTGACTTATAAAATCATTGCTGCTTTTAACAAGTAAGACATTCTTTAGAAACAAACCATAAAAAGTGGCCCTGAAAGCTGACTGTGTGGATGCCAACACTTGCGTGCTGTGGCTGATCTGGAGCTACTATCTACTCAAACGTTAAGTGCTTGCTCCCCAAGATCCTTAACTGCTTTACAAGCAAATTCTCACGTGTCCAAAATGTTAACCTGGCCTCCCAAATTATCCCTGACTGGCTAATAGAGTTGCCTACTGCCAACACTGGGCAGAAGTGGCCAGAGGAGCCAAGGTTCATGGTCCTTTGGGTTGCAGAAGGACCAGGAGGGAGAGAGAAAGAAGAAAGGGCAGCAGGTAGCCATGGGTTAGCCTGAATAGAAGCCCATGGAGGAGAGCAGCTGCTCTGAGGACTGGCATGGTGGAGAGAAGCAGCCCAAACGGAAGACATGTGCACGGATTTATGGGAGTTTTGTCTGGGAAGCAGACAAGATAGCTTAGAAGGTTATTTATTTACATAATAGCAGGTTAAGGAATAACTGCCACCTTAAAATTATAGGAACCAGTACTAAATATTAATAATGTTTTTACACTTAATCAAGAATTCAAGGTCAGCTTTTGCTACCTAGCCAAGTCACAGCATAAGCTACACATAATCTTGCTTCAAAAAACAAGTCAGTGGAACAGGCAAAAATAAGAGCAAGAAAAGGAAATTGTGATAGAATACTCTGAAATAACAGCAAATATGTGTCTCGGGTTTACAAGTAGAGGGAGAGCAAGCTAGAGTTTTCACCAATTTGACCAGCTGAGAACTAGCACAGGATAGGTTTTGAGAATGGAAAGCCAGGGCACACACTTCCCTGAATCAAAGCTTTGAAAGACTTAAGTCTGGTGGCTGATCGGTTTTAAAGAAAAGAGATCCTTCGGGTAGTGCAATGCAATCTCTTCCGGAAGCATTCCTGAGTAGACTACAATAATGAAGTTCTTCTTACAGTGAGAAGTCCTTAAATTAACTCTTCTCTTTTCCCATACCTAATTTCACAAATAAGTGTTCCTAAGACAAAGGAAGAGATTCAAACATGTCTCAGTAGTTCAGTGGTACAATATGTGCTTATCAAGCTGGCAGCCCTGGGTCTCTCTGCCCAGCACACACACAGGAAAGAAAGCACAAAGCTCTGAACTGCCTCTCAAGGTCCAATCAAGAAAATGTATTTACACTTACACATAATCTAGCAAAGCACAAAAAAAAAAAACCCATTTTATCTCATTCTTCAGTTTCAGGCTACTGGATTCCTTTGGTGAAATTACAGAGGACTCTCTTGCACTCACATATATATAGTACATACGTATAGTACACAAACACACAACTATACATGTGCAGACACAGTATACAAATGCCAGTGAGAAATTTCACACATTCTTTGCAATTCAGGTTCTCAAGTGTAGCAAAAAGGCTTCAACGCAAAGGGACTTGTTCTTAAAATAAACTGAACTTCATTTGGCTCTAAGCCAGGTGTGGTGAATCATGCCTGTAATCCCAGCACCTGGGGAGGCAGAGGCAGAGGCAGAGAGATCTCTATTAGCTCGAGGCCAGCCTGGTCTACAAAGTGAGTCCAGGAAAGACAAGGCTGCACAGAGAAACCCTGTCTTAAAAATCACCAATAGACAGACGGGCAGACAGACGGATGAATAGATTTGGCTCTAGATAAGGGTTCTTCACTGATCACCACCTCTTCGGTTAAGTTCATAAGATCCTTAAGAGTACCAATAAAGTTTCTCTTCTTATTGTTCAAAAATCCCAGAACTGAGTTCCACTGTCTATGTAGGTTGTCTATCTTAAGTTTATCTGCTAATTCCTGAACCGAACACATGGTCAGTTAATGAAAAGACCTGAGAGTGAAAAGGAGATGAAACCCAAAGAGAAGGAGGAGGTCACTATAGTCTGTGTGCCCGACAGACTAAAACTATAAATGGACACTGTGGCAACATGATGCAAGATATAAAATACATATACACTATCCAAGCATGAGCTCGAAGATTCTAAATAACCAGAAAAATGAGCTCAACTGAGGACTTTACTGGTAGATGGCCTTATATATAAAAAAATGAAATTATTCTAGGCATCTATGCTTGGGAATATGATTAAAATCTAAGAATAATTACACTAAAAAATAGAATCAAGAATGCTTGGAATAACCAGAAAGCAAAGATAGAAAGGCAGTTAGGAAGATGCTATTTGAATCCTGATACTATTTTAATACTGAAACTTGGGAATACAGCAGTGTCTTTACAGGCAGAGCTACATGGTAAAATTCTAGATCTATTCCTTTCAACAAAACTCAGGCAGAATAAGCATTAAGAAACAAAGGGTGAGACAAAAACTAGAGGAATCAGATAATCTCGAAGACTATAAACCTGTAAGGACTGAGCTCAGCGGGCACAGAGAGGCTGCTAACCTAGGATAAGCATCTGGCATGGAATTACGGCTTGGACTGCCACTGTCTCCCAATGGCCATGCACTATAGGGCTTGGTCACCAGCCTGGGTGTTCTAAGAAATGATACAAACCCTCTCCTATCCTATTCTCTTCCTCCCGGAGGTGAGCAGTTTTGTTCCATGACATGGCCCTCTTACTTCAGGCCCAAAGCAACAAAGCCAAGCAGCGAAAGAAGAGTATCCAAAGATAATAACAGACAGCCTGAGTGGCGTCCATATAACATGTGCCTATCCATATAACATGCTTGTTTTGTCAACGGGGCAATCAAATTCACTGGCTTTTTAAACGTAACTTTTGGGGTTTGTTTGTGTGTTTTTGTTTTGAAGGCTTGTTTGATAAAGTGCTGTAACACACATAAGAAGACCTGAATTTGGATCCCCGGCAATCTCCGAAGTGGCTGGCCACAGCAGTGTGCACCTGTGATCCCAGCACTGGGGAAGCAAAAATAGGGGATCACAGCGGCCTGGGGGGGGGGGGGGGGCAGCCAATCTAGTTCAATTACAGTGAGCTCCTAGTTCTGGAAGAGACTGTGTCTCCAACTTTAAAATGAAACCGATCACTGGATACTAATTTCTAGCCTCTCCACACATGTAGGCAAAGATGCACACACGTAAGACAATACATTCAGTATCAAACACCCAAGATAATAATACACAGCCCCATCACAGTACTCACAATACAACTAACTTAATAATATAGGGAGGATAATGTTTATAAATCACCATCAAATTTCTGAGGTGCTTAACTCTGATGGAATTGTTCTACGTATTTAATCTAGGATCTAGACAAACCTTAAAAACAAAACAAACAAACAAACAAACAAAAAATAATGTTTAAAAATCAGAAGCTGAGCCCGGTGTGGTAGCACACACCTTTGATCCCAGCACTTGAGAGGCAGAGGCAGGTGGATCTCTGTGAGTTCAAGGTCAGCCTTGAGATCCAGGACAGGAAGGACTACACACAGAGAAACCCTGTCTTGGGGGGAAAAAATCAGAAGTCTGTGAAAAAGATTGTAAGTTAGGCTAACTGTAAGTTGAGAGAAATACTCCTTTTAAAATTAAAAGTGATAGGAGTTATGAAGATATTTAATATAGGCGGGTAATTTAAAATGTAATTAAAGTCAAGACAATGTTATCACTTAAAATTCAGAGGTGAGTAATACTATGTTAAATACTATGTTAAAATTTCAATTCAGATGCAATAGTAAACTGGCACAATAAATATGAAACATTCATTTCTTCAGTAATAGGGAATAGTGAATCAGGTTATAAAATTCAGATTCTGGTATCCTTTTTATTAATCCAAATCATTTTCCTGTCCTCTTTCTAAAAAGAACCGGCGGCCATGAATAAACGTTTGGATTTTCTCGGTGGCTCCCCTTTCGCAGGTGTTCACATGAGCAAGGAGAGCAGCTTTGAGCTGGACAACATATTTCAGTGCTGGAGGCAGTACTTCTCTACAGCTGCTGCCTTACAGGAATGGAGGCTCGGCGTTGGGGAGGTGTCAATCTATTTGGAGAAGTTGGACATCTTTTGCTTCTGTGAAAGCTCCAGGTTTTTCAAACGCTGGCTCGCTTAAATGTGAACCGGTTGCACTCCAATTTCCAGTTTATCTTCGGGTAACTAGTAATGATTCTTTAGCACAGTAGAAATATACCCATGTTTCAGCCATTTTCTCTTTTGCATGAACCTGGCTATAGGTTTGTTTTTGAGCCCAGGTCAGATACTGTCGCCCAAGCTGGTCTGGAACTCACTGCATAGGCAGGCTGCCTCAAAACACAGCAACCCGACTCAGCCTCCCAAATGCCAAGATTACAGGCACGAGACATCATATCCAGTTCAGTTTTAAACTATATAAACCTAGCACACTCCAGAATCTATAGGCAATATAAACAAGAAACTTACCACTCTAGCCTAATGACTCAACTAAAATTGATTCCAATGATTTATGTTTTCATTTCAGTGTTGAGTATGTAACTTTTCAACTTTAAATGGAAACATACAGGCCTCAGCAACCTCATTAAGAGGGTCTGCCAATGCTCCCTCCCTCACTATATATATTTCAACTACACAGCTTCTATTCCTTAGACAGCTTTCTTCTAACCAGGGTCTCCACTTGATTATCCTGCAATTAATTCTTCAGTACGACTTCTCCTCCAAAGTAACACTGACATCTCCTTGCCATGCTAATACTTATGACTGAAAGAATCTAATTTATTAATATTAATAGTTCTGTCCATCTCCTACTAACATGGTCAATGATCCATGGAAAGCGGTTCTTTCCACTGTATCTCACAGTATTATTTGAGATAGTAGATTTCAATATGCATTCACTGAAAAAAAAACTATGAAAAGCCCCAACTTTCATATCGGTTTATTAACATGTCATATCAGATCTATGAAGACAGTAAAACATCTTATGGAAGTTTAGTCCTAAGCAAAGAGAAAATTTTAGTATCCAGTATTCATAATACAGTGCTGCAGTATTAACTCAACCTTCATTCCTAAGACAGCAGCTGAAGTGGAGTATTCCTTTTCTAGGTTAACTTTGTTCTGTGGCAGGAAAACCTAAGATTCCAGAAGGACATCTAATGATACAGAGAGGTACAAGCAGGCACATTCTTATAAGAAAAGCAAGTCATTCAATATGGACATTTCTCAGTGTGTGTCATCTCCGATCTTAGAGACTCAAGTCTTCCCAGGAACTAGGTGCTCTGTATCTCAAAGGAGCCAAAGGAAGAGTAGAAGAACATTAACAAGAAGGGGGCAGGGACTTTCCTGAGAAATGACTATGTTAGACAAAGAGCACGTGAAAAATTTTCAGGTGAGAAAACAATGCTATAAGACACAGACAGACTAGCTCACACAAGATTACCTTTAACTAAGAAAAATACTTTTCAAGCAGGGAAATGTAAAATCTACACCTAAAGAGAGCTGTTGCCTGGCAGATTAAAGTAAAAAGTGGGGAAGGAGCCAAGTGAACAAAATACTGCTGAGATATAGTTAGGATAATAACCAAAAAACTTAGTCAGAAAATCAAATGGCAGAAAGGCTACTCTGTGTGCCAATGTGCTTCTGAAGCTCGGGTCTCTATGCTGTACTTACATGCAATTTCAATTGACACTGCAGGAAATGTTGTCAGATGCTCTAAGCAAAGAATTAATGGTCTAACCATCTACATGCTACCCTTCACCTGGCGAGGCCTGTTTTAGGACAGCACTAGAGTTATTTACTGTACATCACTGTTATTTTCTCCTGTTCCTCTCACATCAATGTTTTTACGGTAGGGACCTCTGCAAGGTACAAACAGATACTTTCTTAGAAGGCTGGCAAATAGGGATGCTTCATTCCAGCAGCTGTTTTGGGAACAGAGACTGAGTTAGTATTACGGCACTGTGCTGATCAGTTTGTAAGCTCATAAAACCTCTTCAAACTAAGAGTGTCTGGTAGTGAATACTACACAGAAAGATTTAATTTTAATAGGGGAATGCTTTTCTTGAGTTTTTACTGTATATGCTACATATATAGTTTTAAAAAAAGGCACAGGAGGAAGAGCCGTAGACACCAGTCTATCAGTAAGCAGGAGCAGAATAAAGATGTAGTATTTAAAATACTGTGGTCCAGATGAAACAGGTTCCTCAACGTACAGTTCATAATATACATGTATAACAGTAATCTGATGTGTTTATATGTCATAAATCTCAGCCAGGCGTTTGAATACATTTCTCATGCCAACAGCCAATGATAATAGGCTTTAAGACAAAACAGCAAAAATAGATGAAGTGAAAACTGCAGGAATGTAGTCTAGAAAATACATAAATGTACTCAAAGTATTTTGTGTAAGATGACAATAAGACATATCAGATCTGTGGGAAACAACATGGCTATTCAATAAATAGTGTTAAGTAAAGAGTACACTTTCTGGTGAAAGAGAGCCTGATTTAAAATAATATAATTATTATTAGACATTGTCACAACTCAGGAGTTGGAAGCCGACGGATCAGCTGAAGGCTAGCACCAGCTACAGAGTGGGTTTGAGGCCAACCTGAGATATACAAGACTGTCTCAAAAGGAGAAACAAAATATTAAGAGGACAAACACGGAAAAGGCAATCTACAAGATGAATGTCATAGATGTTCGACCTTACTACGGCGTTCTCACCTACTGAACTAGTTAAGCATAATGATCGCATTCGCACAACGCATTCCTCTACACAGCTTACGGGAATTCGAATGCCTTCGCTGTGTTTACAGTACAGTTCGGCACAACCCCCTCCCCCCAAATTTAAAAGCTGTACAGACATACACCCCTTAGAGACAGAAATTTTACATCTAGAAATTAACTCCAGAAAAATCAGAGATACATTCAAGAAAATATGCACAAAGTTATGATGAGTACAGTTTAATAAAGAAGAGAAGGAACTTACTAGAGGCTTGTTAGCAAGAGACTGAAAGTAAATCTTTTGTAACTAAGTCTTATTACATAGCAAACTGTACACAAGCTGCCACAGTACATACAAGGAAGTAGACTTCGAAACAGCAGGAAACAGTATGATCTCAGTTTCAGGTAATTTCTACAAGTGTTTTTTGCTCCTAAGGAAGAGTCACAACATGTCATCGTGGTCAAAAGACACAGGTTACCTTCATTTTCTTCTTTTACAACAGTAAAAACAATGAAACAAAATAATCTGAGCTCTAACAATATTAAACTGTCCATTCAGCACTGGAGACTTCAGTAGCCTATGATGCCTGAGAAACTGAGTTCAAGACATGTTTAATTGTGACTATTATTCCACGGACAGGGCTGCACCTTGTGTAAGAGACTGAGCAAAAATTTAAATCCCTGCCTTCCTGGTTCTGCTCTGTGCTTTAAATTAGATGTACCTAGAAAGGAGGCTTCTTTTAAGTGAAAGTAATCGTTGACTAGGGTGGACAGTCTCTATTACTTGCAATTTTACTGGTGTAAGCATAAGTTCATAGCACCTACAGAAAAGAAATTCAATTCCATAATCACTACCCAACCATAAAAAACTCAAAACATGTGACTGTACTCCACAACTGCATTTACCTCCGCATCTGCCCTGAACTTCTCATTCACAGTTGCCCTGAACTTTTCATTAACCCCTGAATGTTCAGCTACCCAAAGATTCATGGAATAAACTAGATGCTACAAGAAGCTTTGTAACTAGGATCAATTCTAGCTTCAAGTCAGCCTCATGATTCCCATACGAAGCAGCAAGAAAAATGTGGTTTAGGAGCAAAAAACATTTAAATCTATCAACTTTTCACTTCTAAGTCTTAATGAGTCAAAGATTACTTTAAAGACATACAGAACACGTTTTTCCACAGCTACTCATCAATAGACACAGATAACGAATCCCATCTGTTTTCAAGACCCACAAACTCAAACATTCTATTATTGCTTATCCAGTTAGGTCCACAGCTTTTATTTCAAACAAAACCAGAATGAACCAAAGATCCTAATCATGGTTTCTACATCTGAATAAAAAATTTAATTCCTTAGTTGTATTTACTATATTTACCATTAGTGTAGATTACATTGTGGAACATTATGAACGCAGCAATGTTGATGCCCACCAGACTGACAATTCAGAAAATGTCACGTTGAGTTTTTAAATAAGTCTGCATAAGAAGATTATGCAGACAGAAAAAAATTGCAGTGAGGATTGAACCCAGGGCCTTTGTATGCTAAGCACAGGCTCTCTTTCTCCAGCCACTGAGTTATTCAAAGAACTGCTTCTTTCTGCCTTACCAATGAATAAAATGCTTGTTGCACGAGCCTGCAAACAAGAGGAATGAGTGTGGATTGCAGGCACCCATGTAAATGCTAGGCGATGTCAGGGGCACATCGGCAATCACAACATATCAGAGGTGTTGACAGAATCCCTGAAACAAACTGGCTAGGCTGACTTCACAAGCTGGGTTGAGAGAGAGAGCGAGAGAGAGCGAGAGAGAGCGAGAGAGAGAAATCAAGGAAGACACAGGACACTTCAATTTCCAGGGCACATGCAAACAAATGGAGGGAGGGAGAGAGGAAGGAAGGAAGGGAAGAGAGGGAAGAAGGGAGGGAGGGAGGGAAGGAGGGAGGGAGGGAGAGTGGGAGGAGAGAGGGAGCAGAACCTGCAATTCTGTGGCACAAAGCAAATGTGCATACTGCTTTCTTTGACAAAAACAACTAATGAAGGTCAATAATTTCTTCATTTATCAATCTCAAGCTGTAGAGTATTTCTCTAAAACTAAACATTGCTTCATTTTTATACAAACATACTACAATGAAAATAAAAACCTGAGGAAACAGAGCAGTGTATTGGTATAGAGGGTTAAAAGCAGGGACCCTGGTGGGCAGCAGTGGCACACACTTTTAATCCCAGCACCTGAAAGAGACAGGTGGATCTCTGTGGGTTTGAGGCTAGCCTGGTCTACAGAACAAATGTGAGGACAGCCAGTACGAGGGACTTCAGAAGATCTAGACCAACTTGACACAAAACACAGCACTTGATTTTATTTAAAAAAAAAAAAAATCAGTCTATCTATCTTCTCTCTCCCTTGGAAACTATGATTATTTCCAATTTCCCAAGACAAACTACTCTACCATCAGACAAACTGCATTAAGAACTTTTTGTTCATCCTACTTTTACTCTCAGGAACAGAGTGAGATTTATTCTTACCATGTGGGAAAAAAAGCCATGAGGTTCCTATTATTTGGAGCTAGTTCACCGACCAAGTTTTCTCAAAGTCTCACTTGACCAGTTCCCTACAATTTGTCTTCATCTATTCTATTTTCTGAATACCACTGCTGAATTAGATTCATCACAACAGTTGCGTGTGTCTCAAGAAAGAGTAACCAATAACATTTGAGACAAAGATGGTAGGTGGTAAGGCAGGCACACTTGCAAAACAATTCACCACACTCTCTTTGGGACATCACCGTGTTTGTGACTTTTACACTTCCTAAATTAAAGTTAATATAGCTTGTTAGAAGGCCATGGCCAGTGCTTTCCAAAACAATAATTTATCCTTGCAGGGATTATAGGTTCAGATCCATAGATGAATGTAAATCTACTTCAAATAGGTTTTTGTTGTTTGCTTCTTTCACCAGACAAGGCCCCGTCAGAAAAAATTCCAAGGTGATCCAGAAAGAAACTGGCATAGCTCCACCCTTTTAAGTGGCCTGGAGGTGAATTTTACTCCTCAGACTACTATATTCTCTGCCGGGGGATTTACTCATCATAGACCTTTGAATATGTGATGCATGAAGGAGACATAACCTCAAAATAGTGCCATAACAAGTCTGTCCTATAGGAGCACACAGGAGTATCTCAAAGCTGAGACTGTGCCGTCTGTTCAGTCTCAGCAGTATCCTGGCTGCCAGAATGAGCTTTCCCCACTCCTTTACCTCCTGATAGAGCTTCATCACCAGAGGAACCACTGTTTCTGTTACAAACTCACAATCCAAATGCATCCTTCACTTGTAAGACACTGATTTAGCACTGGGTTATTTGAAATCATTTGATTTTGCCAATAATTGTTGAATTATGCAAGAAAATAGTTTGCAGGCTCACACACAGACTCACTAATCTGGGGAACGCAATGCTAAACACCAATCTTAAATAACCCCAGGTGGAAATCATGCAGTCTTACCACTTCCACATCTCTGGAAAAGATATTTGACAGCCCAACTCCACTGTAATCACTACCACAAAAACAGTAAGAGATTTAGATAAAAAAGCTGGGACAAAGATGGTAAAAGTAACTCGCTGTACAAGGATATAGGTGCACTTTTGTCTTAAAAAAAATCTATAAAACACGAAAACATTTCACCTAATGCTTGAATGTTCAACTTTTCGCTGAGATCCTGCCAGGCTACTGGGAGCATCTAAACAGTGCTATTAAAAAAAAGTTTTTATCATGGACCTATGGCAGGGATTAGCAGAGATCCTGACTAAAAGCTATATACCTTTAAGAAAAGGTGGCATCTTTTCCAGAACTGACTACTGGAATCTATGATCCATCTCTAAAAACAAGGAGATGATAATTTCCCCCAAATAAATTATTTTCCGGTATAGACATTAGGGTCATGATGGGTGATATATTCATGAGAACAGAAGGCAGAAAATGGCTAGGCAGTTTAGGGCAAAAGACCCCTAAAGAAAAGTGACCAGTTTTTTATGGGGGGAGAGGAGGAAGAAACAGAGGTGACATTTTTCAGTGGGGACAATACTGAATTGACAGCAATGAAGACAAACTTTCCACCTAGGCAGTCACAATACAACCATAATAGTTTGAGCTAAGTATCTTACAACCCCAGGCTTTAGTACTGTCATTTATTCAAATAAGGTCCTTGAAATGGTTAGTTTTTTTAATCAACCTGACACTAGTTAGGGTCATCTGGAGAGAAGGAATCTAAATTGAGAAAATGACCCCATAGGACTAGCCTGCAGGGAAATCTGCAGGATAGCTTGTTGACTGACGACTGATTTGTGAGAGCCCAGGTCATTGTGTGTGAGGTCAACTCTTGGTATAGGGTTCTGGGTGCTAAAATAAAGCAAGATGAGCAAGCCATTTAAGCAACACTCCTCCATGACCTCTATGTAGGTTCCTGCTCTGACTTCCTTTAATGATGGACTGTGAAACGGAAGTGTTACCAAAATAAACCATTTTCCCCCAAGTTGCTTATGGTCATGGCGTTTCATTACAGCAACAGAAACCCTAACTATGACAGTCCTATTAAATAAAAATCTTTTCTCAGTCCAAATTTCTTCCTGTCTGTGAAGCAAAGACCTGTAAGTTACCCTCCACTGTTCCTATGCATGCTTAACATGTGTTGCTTAGAGGTTATTCTACAATACGAACCTGTTAGCATTTACCTGCCATGAATTACTGCCACCTGTAATAATTTCAACAGGCAGCTAACATTTTAGTACTTGCTATGTGCACACACATGCTGTGTGACTGGTTCCTTTGGGCTGTACCTGATTATTCCAGTTTTGGGTCATTAACAGCCATGACCACCTTCTGCAAGACCTCAGGAGACTAGGCTTATCAACATTCACTAAGACAGTGAAAAACAATAGACGTTGTATACATTCGCATGCTAATCTAACTGTGAGCAAGATTCCCTGAGTCTTCAGACCTGTTTTCATTATTACTAGCAATTACGCTTAACCACACAGCTGTACTTTCCCCCACTTCATACAGGTTATCATTTTAAAATTTACTATCAAGTACTTTTCTGATTTACCACAAGAATACATTTCCTTCTTTTAAAATAGAAGCTCAAATGAAAACTTTATGCATACTTTTTGTGTGCACAGACAGACCTCAAAGTATCACAGCAACTATGTTCAGAATTGTTCAGCAAGCAAGAGCAGCCTACTGCTAAAAAAAAGTAACTAAAAACAGTCTTTTTGTAGGTGCTGACCAGAAGGATACCTTATAAAAATAAAGTCATTATGAGATATTATTTAATGATAAACAACACTGTTCTATGAATCAAGTAAAAGCTGAGAAAGGGTAAAATCAAAAGTGCAAGCCAACATTCAACCTGAGATAGTTAGAACCAGTATTTTTCAGTAGATAGTGTAAAAATAGATTTAAATGCACCTTCATTTATTGAACTGCCCTATCCTTGACAAATCACTGATATCTATGTCCTAAAGCAGAGTACTGACTAGAGGGAGAGTTAAACAACAAACATAAAATGCTTACAAACATTTAGAAAGGTTATAACGCCTATGAAAGGACAAGACGCTCAATGGAGGCACAGGTAAATGCAAGAATGAAAGGAAATCTAGTCTTGTGTGATTCTGTGTCACAGTGTCTACGTTTGCATATCACATTTACACATTACACGCAGATCCTAAGCCACCTAAGTGCACAGAAGACGAAATAATCACAATCATACCACCCACCTGTGCTTAATTAATTTAAGCACACGCTTAAGAGGAAAATAGTGTAGTAAACAAAACATTCTCAGCAGTGTCTCCAATATGTACATGCATAGTCCACACAGCTTTACTCATAGCAGGTATGTAAATATTTTTAGAACTGCAATGTCTATTTTCTGCTTTAAAAGGCTTTATTATTAGCAAATAAATTTTAATATGTTTTAACTATACTGTGTCCAGGAACGGCAAAATGCAAAATCATAGTAAATGTGAAGCTGAAAGTGGTGGTATACATCTTTAACCTCAGCACTCAGGAGGCAGAGACAAGCAGAGCTCTCTGAGTTTGAGACCAGCCTAATCTACACAGTGAGTTCCAGGACAGACAGGGCTTTAAAGAGACTCTGTTTCCAAAAGAAAAAATAGTAAAGTAGGTGAATGTAAGGAAGGAAACTCTTACTACAACTTTATCTGGGTGTTATTGAGTAATAATTACCTTCATTTCGGGTTTTTCTCAGTCTGCAGTGTAAGCTAAATACTACTATGGACTTCATTCCAAAGCTAATGAGCACAGCTGGGAAGTTTTTAAAAACAAATCTCCAATGAAAAGAACCAGTGCTCCTTAGAGAAATGATGACTCCAAAGCTAGGACAAGCAAAGTATGCAGTGAGCCTGCTAAGTCTGTGATACCAGGAAGCAAATACTCAAAAAATGAATACTTGTCCAAGGGACAAAGAAAACCAGCATGTTGGTGCTTCCCAGTGGCCAAGTCCAGGGAAACTGAGCACTAAAGTGCTGACATTGGGAGAGAAGCCATATTAATATAAAACATATCAACATGAGGAGAGCCCTTCTACCACATACCAAATTTTTAAAAGTGAGAGAAACCGTGGTTATAGAAAAATCATTTGGTAAACATCCCAGTAATTGTTGTAGATAAGAATTATCAACAAATGGGGAAAATGAGGAATATACGCCAGAAAACAGTATTTTCCAGGCCTCAGAAATCTCCCACAGCAGCTGCTTATTACAAAAAGAACTTATCAGTGAAGAAACATGGCAAACATCATAGCCAAATGCTCAGTTCATCTCACCAACCTCCTGAATGAATGTACTACCACCACTCTGGAACACGGTACTGTTGCCAAAAAAGGTGCATCTTGAATTTAGGCACAGTCTGCAAATACCTGCCCAGCACTCTTCGGGCAAAGTGTCAAGATCATAAAAAAAAAAAATTAAAGAGCTATTTCACATTACAGGAGACTAAGCATATATGACAGCTTATTGCAACATACAATCATGGACTACATCCTGAATTAGGTCAAGTGGTGAAAGTTGAATAGTATTAGGAGATGCTGGCACCGCCGACAGACAATATTTTCTGTGTAACTGTTATATTTGGCTATGCAAGATACTAACATTTTAGGATACTGAGAATGTCATGTGTGTTTTTTTGTAAATTAATCCCTACTTTTTATAATATGTTTATAATATGTTTATAATATGTTTCAAAAGAGATCTTATTACCCTAACTTCACAGAATTACTTTGAGATTCTGGCAAAAAGTGTTGGCAGCTCCCGTCACCTGTCTTGGATTCTGATGCTGCAAGAAGCAGACACTTGCTCTTTCTAGTCACCCAAATACACCTTCAAGTCTATAGGAGGAACCTGAACTGTAGAATTCTGGGCCTAAACCAAGAGCACCAAAGAGTATTTGGAGCTCTACTCTGAAGAGGGGAAAAAAAAAAAAAAATTTAAGAATTAGCTTTGTCATTGAATATTTATAAAGACTAAAGTACAAAACTTTTATGAAACAAAACATGAGTAGTTATAATTACCAACAGTTCCCTTCTATAAGACAAGTATCAGCCCTTGAGAATATGTGAGTTGCCATAGGAGTAATGACAGGACAGAATATCTGCCTCATTTCTTCACTTTTTCCCAGAAAGTCTTCAGTTTTCAAAATAACTGAATGAGGAGGAGATTAGAGGAGTCTGCTACTCTAACTCTGTTCTTCACCTCAAATAGCCCTTTTCCTTCCTACCAGAAAATGCGGCTTTTGGACATGACTTTTAGAGCAGCACATCTCATGCGCGTTCATTAAATGCTGGCCCAATTGGGCCAATTGCCATGTATTAACAATTGTTAAATTACTCAATTCTAAGGAGCACCAGGTAGTATGTAAATATATGTAATACTGAAGACATCACTCATACAAAATTTCATCCACAACATGTAAATTTAAAGATAAAAAAAAATGGTGCCTCCACAGTACTCATTTGCTCTTTTGTAAGAGACACTAAACCTTTAAAAAAAAAGTTATCCTGCCATGTGAACTTCAAGATATATCAGTCAGCAAAGACTGTAGCTACATAAATGGTAAGACTTCAGAACTGTAAAGGTGAGTGCACATAAAAAAAATGTATCTTATAAATGATTTTTTCCCACATTTTGGGGGGAGAATCATAGTGCTCCTCACAGTTAAAACCTTATCTCCAAGGCCAGCATTACAAAGAACTAGCAATTATTTCTAATAATTGAAGAGAATTCTTGAATGACCCAGGTTCTATTCCTCTTTATCCCTAGTGCTTACTATGTTAACACCTGACAGCATGCCTCACAGAGGTTAGTTCTTTTCCTTCCTCTGGGATTTCATAAACGCCCAACAAATGCTTGAGTATTCGCTCATTCAGTGTCAACGCTAACGGCTGTGCCAATCCTAGAAGCAGTGCACAACGTGGGAGATGAACAATATTTGGCTAATAAATGCCACAGCATTCTCATTTCCATCTGGTTGCTACTACCAGCCTGCCATTCCAATGCCGTGAATGATTAAGCTCTCTCGATCTACTGCACTGAAACATTTAGTGACCTCTAAGACATGGAAAAGTTACATGATGGCTTTTAATTAAAGGATATTTCCTTAGTGAAACAGGCATAACTTTTTTTACATGACCTGAACACTTTAATGTTACTGACATCTAAATTATCACACACAGCATAGGGATTATCATTTATTACTCGGTCCTAGCATTTTGGCATCCAGCAATAGTTAATTCTAACACCAGCATTTGAAATAATTACTTAAAAAAAAAAAACAAATAAGCAAGAATCTGGTGCTGAAGAGATAGCTCAGTGATTCAGAGCACTTGCTGTTCTTGGAGAAGACTGGTGTTTGGTCACCAGCAAACATGTCAACAGGCAGCTAACAATCACCTGTTACAGAGCTCCAGGAGAATCCAACACATTCTTCTGGCCTCAGTGGGCACCCATACACAGGCATACAAATAAAGATGGAATCAAATTAGAGAGATAGAGAACAAACAACAATAAAACACAATCTACAATTATCAACTGAGCACCTAGATGATCATACAGATGACTGGCTTCATCAAGAACCACCTCAAGAGAACAAGAATGTTAAAGAAATAGCCCAGCTACAGGTGTATGCAGAATGCTTATTTTAAGATTAGTACATTTCAGGTTGGGCTTTGAAATTTTTTTAACTAATATAGAACAATGCATGTGTGTGAATCACTATAGGTTTTTAATTTACCTAAATGTTAAGTGCATAAAAGTAATTTACTACAAATAGAATTATATAATAATTCTTACTCAACAGTCTTACTCAACTGTTTCACATTTTTACAATTAAAAAAAAGGCAAAGCTGAAGGCTGGAAAGAGGGCTCAGCACTTAAGAGCACTGGCTGCTCTTCCAGAGGTTTTGAGTTCAATTCCCAGCACCACATGGTGGCTCCCAACCATCTGTAATGGTTGTGCATGAAAACAGAGCACTTGTATACATAAAATAAATCTTATTTAAAAAAAAAAGGAAAGTAAAACAAATAAGATTATCTTGAATTAACAATGTAATGAATAGAATAAGTAAACTTACAAAGAAATTATCAAAAACACCTTACTCATTCTATCACGGAGGAAACAAATTCTAAAAATGCATTTTCAAAAGAAGACTGTGCATCAGACAATGCTTAAGAATATAAAAACAGAATGCACAGCCAGCACTCACTATCACGAACACATACAGGCCAGGAGAGGAACAGAAGCAGGTGAAAAGACAAAGAGATTAGAAAATATAAATATCAAAAATTTGGAGAAAGGAAAAATATCACAGGAAGGAAGCCAGAGTGCACTATCATTTACCAGGCTTCAGTTTCCTCATCTGTATGATTTAACCACACCTATACCATAGGGTTCTTGTATTAAATGACTTCGTTGATTACACAAATTAATTCACTAACTCAATTCAGTACCTGGTACATGTAGAAGTACCCAAGGACATGTTATCAGAATTCATTATTCGATATTCAAGATACCAGTTAAGACTACAGCAATGTTCAATTTGGGAACCACTTTCTTAAATTAACGAGTGGAAGTATAAACTGGAGCCATGGGCAGGCACACTTTGTTTCTGTTGTTTGTTTGTTTGTTTGTTTGTTTGTTTTGGGGGGGAGACAGCCTCATAGACTTCAAAATTTACACTCCATCTTAATAACCTAACTATGTTCCTACATATATCCCAAGAGAACACTTAGCACGTATGTGCCAGGAGCACATACGAGCACAAGAACATTCATGACAGCAAACATTTGCAAACAACATAAATAACCCCAGGAAGGAAAATATAGTGTGGTAGCAAAAGGAGTGGCACAGAGCAGCACCACTCAGTTCTACAGTGCCTAAATATACGG
>NW_026585504.1:18373931-18384175 GCF_907164565.1 Psammomys obesus
GTGGCACAGAGCAGCACCACTCAGTTCTACAGTGCCTAAATATACGGCTGCAGAGACGGCGTGGTGGGTAGTGCTCTTCTGGCATTCAGTTCCCTGCACCCACATCACACAGCTCACAGCTGCCTATCCCGTCTGTGGACTCTGCACACACACATATATAATTAAAAAAAAAACAAAAACAAAAACAAAAACAAAAACACTGGAGTTTTCTTTAAAATCAAGGCCTGTATCAACATCTAAGCAAACGCTCCTTTAGAAGAGTTCATAAAGCAATGAAGCAACACTGTGGGATTTTAAATTGTATGAGCATTTTGTCTGCAGGTATACATATGTGCTGACACCCGTGGACATCCGTAGCTGGCACTGTTTCCCATGGAGTTAGGGATTGCTGTGACCTACTATGTGATTCTGGGAACAGAACCTGTGTCCTCTGCAAGAGCAACAAGTGTACTTAGCTGCTGAGACAGCTCTCCAGCCCCGATGTAAGATATTACCTAGGGACAGAGCAGAGAGCAGAATAGCCTCAAATTTGTGATCCTCCTACTCAGGCTCCTAAATGGCTAGGACTACATGGGGTACACTCCCTCACTCTGCTCAATTTCCCTATTTTTTAAAGGAGGACTAATGGTAAACACCATTTAAGAGTTATTCCTGGGGGGGGGGACCCCAAACCTGGTTTGATTCTCTAGGAGCCAAGTGGTGGTGGCTTGCACAAAGGCAGGGGGATCTCACACCACATTCCAAAGTCTCCAACTTCTGCACTAAGAGCCTCAGCTTTGCAGCATGGACACCTTTCTTCACCAGTTATGGGAAGTTTTACTGCGTAACTTTCCCAAACCTTAGTTTTCCCATTTTTATATAAGCAACAGCAATGACACCTACTTAAAAAGTAGTTACTATGAAGCCTAAATCAATCTCCACCTCCTTAGGAGGGCACTATTGGAGACTGACCCTCAGCCACCACGCATAGGAGGCAAACACACCACCACTGACCTACAGCTCTTCTGTAAACTAATGCTAATAATCCCTCAAATATTAGCTGTAATTTAAAAGCACTAAAAATACAAAATGAATCAGACATTTGGAGACTGATTTCAGTTAAAAAAAAAAAAAAAACAGAAAAAATATGATGTTGTATCTTTGACAATTATTACCCTTTTACGAATTTTTAAAAATTAAGAAACTCAGTGATTTTTAAAAATTAAGAAACAGAGTGCTTGCTTTGCAACCATGAAGATACGAGCTCAAATTTCTAGCATTTGCATAAAAACCTATCCAGCACTGCAGAGGGCAGAGAGAAGGATCCTCGGTGCTCACTCCTGCCTGACAGGTCCAGGTTCAGTGAGAAAATAAGATGGACAGTGCTAGAGCAGAATACTAAACATCCTTCTCTGGAGAGGGGGTCAGGGAAGACACGTGTTGTCCTGGTTTACACTATGCATCCAAAGCCGTCCTGAAATCTGTAACTGTCAATTCAAAATCCTCTTGCCTCAGCCTTCTAAATGCTAGAATTCTAGCTGTACATCAACCATACAATGTTATCTGTAAGGGTAAAAGAGCTGGAAACCTAGCATTCATGACGGAGAAAATAGCCATGTCAGCTTTTGGTACAGTGTGATGAAATATTACAGTATTAGTCAGAACTATTAAAATACACACATAGCTGGGAAGTGGGGGCACATGCCTTTAATCCCAGCACTCAGAAGGCAGAGACAGGCAGATCTCTGAGTTTGAGGCCAGCCTCATCTAGAGTGAGTTCCAAGACAATCACCACTACACAGACAAATTCTGCCCCAGAAGACAAAAACAAAACAAAACGTCTTTACATTAAGTATATCAAGTAGGAATGAATAAATAGTTCTACTGCCTGTTGACCTCTTATTAAAATCTAATGTAACAATAACTTTATATTTACACTAAAAAAGCAAAATTATAGGCACATAAAACTTATGTATATGAAAGGTCTATACTTTTTACAGTTCCATTTTTAATAGATCTTTCTTCAACATTCATTGCTCCTGTCCTCAAAGTCCTATTTAAAAGCATCCATCTTACTTTTTTGGAGACAGGGTCCCAATAAGTAGACCAGTCTGGCCACAAACTCAGAGATCCACCTCCAATACTCCATCTTGCTAATACCAGTTTCTTTATACTCCCAGATTAGCTAAATTTCCTTAAGGCAGGGAAAACGCAAGAATGAGATGATCTGAAGTTAATCAGTAATTACAAGCCAAACTATCCTTTCCTTCGATATGCACTGGCGGACAAGCAGCCCATATTACACAGGTTCAGACGCACAGCAACAGCTCTGTGTCTCATCAGTAAACAAACAAACTAATGCTGTTTGCTCCCTTGTGAAATATCAAGACTCAGAAAAAAACCGCCAAGGAAAACAAAAGTTGGCTAAAGGTTACTGTTTCATCCATCCTCAGCCCTCTTTTTAAAACACAAACTTGAACAATATTCTGGTTTGATGAACTTATTAAGGTTATTTGTTACAGGTTCTCAACTTCTACCTGGTTTTTTAAATCAAACAAGACTCACAGGTATGTACATTATTAACATTAATTCATCAATAAACGTCAAATTAACTCCTAAACCAAGGATACAGTTACATATCCAAGACTTATTTCTGAGTTAGCAAATTAGTTATCTCAGAACAGCAGGCGAAATATCAGGAACTAATGTTAATACATAATTAATTTTTTTGCTACAGTTGTTCATGACCAAAATTGGCAGCCTACATGTAAGTTGACAGCCTACTGGTTGGCCCAGTTAAAATTCTAACAGATTAAACCAAGAACAGTGAACTTCTGGCTGGCAAATCTTTCTCACCAGTAAGAGATCTTAGCTGGATCACAGCTTACAAAACCTTGAACTGTTTACCTTCTGAAATAACTGAAAATGAAAGGGATCACTTCTCCCACAAAAGTAAATTTCTGACCCCTGTATACTGATATATGAAAAATGGCCTTTTCCACTAAACTGAGGGAACAGCATCAAACCTACCAGTACTTACTTCCATAATGCTCAGAGAAGTGTTAAGACAGACCCTAGATGAGCAGGAGTGGTACAGCCTTTAATCCATGGCAGCAGGCAGAGTTTTCAAGGCCAGCCTGGTCTATAGATGGAGTTCTAAGACAGCCAGGACTACACAGAAAGGCCCTCACCTCAAACAGCAAAACAAAACAAAAAACAAACAAAAACAGAAAGTAAAAGAAAAATTAGTTCCAAATTCAAATCCAAAGCTAGGCATGATGGACATAAAAATCTTTAACAGGTCCCAGAAAAATACTTTTTACAGATAGGTGGTCTGTTTTTATTATTGTTGTTATTATTATTATTTTGGTTTGTTTTTTTCTCCTTTTTTTAAAGATTTATTTATTATTTATTCAGTTTTCTGCCTATATACCAGAAGAGGGTACCAGATCTCATTATAGATGGTTATGAGCCACCATGTGGTTGCTGAGAATTGAACTCAGGACCTTTGCACTCTCCAGGCCCCTTGGTTTGGTTTTTCAAGACACAGTTTCTCTGTGTGTATCCCTGGCTGTCCTTGAACCTGCTCTGTAGACCAGGCTGGCCTCAAACTCAGAGATCCACCTGCCTCTGCCTCCTGAGTGCTGGGATTAAAGGCATGTGCCACTACTACCATTACCACTGCTGCCAGGCCACAATCCTGCTTGTTTGTTTTCAATGAAGCAAAAATGATACCGATTTAGAGCTTCATCTTGCTGGCCTTCCCAATACCAGTTCTGTATCTGCCTATACAGTCTTTGCCCAGAACACGGAAGAAAATGTTTACAATACATTAGCATTTCTTTGCTTGTTAGACAGAGGCAGGGGCAGAAGGATCTTTGTAAATTTCAGGCCAGCCAGGAATATATAATTCTTTTTTTTTTTTTTCTTTCATTCCAAGTATCACAGACACAAACTTCATAGCTCTGATGACTTCAGATTTAGACTGTTAGAGTATGGTTATGATACCAAGATACTCAGAGGACAATATCCAAATGCTAGAAAATAATACAATACTTTACCTGTGTTAATGTCTGAAACTAAATAAATGTATGTTAGATTAACATGGTTTTGATAAATGACCAAGTAAGAATGACTTTCTGGTGTTTACAATACATTAGCATTACTTTGCTTGTTAGACAGAGGCAGGGGTTAGAAGAGACTTAAGCCCAACAAGTCTGAGACAATGTGAGATACACAGTAGGATCTCATTTCCCAATGACAAGTAAACTCAACTGAAGGAAGTTTCTGAATGTTCAGAAAGGCTGTTTGCAAACTTTACACCTTTTTATTCCAAATTCATGCATTTACCTTTCCATGTTATCAGGCAGCATTTTCTTAAATATGTCAAAAATAATATAACTAGTGAGAACCAAGTGATTTACTGTGTCTGCCACTGATAACATCAGAACAAATCATACACTATTAGCATATTAGAAGGGCCCATAATGCTTAGTTCTAACTCCTTCAATTACAGAAGAGCCAGCTTCACTGACAAGGAAAACATGTCTCCCAATTTCAAGTTTAATGTTCTTCGTATTATAACACAGTGCATAAAACAGTTAAAAGCTAAATAGTTATGCAAGTGACTTCTGAATGATCATTTTAACTCTATTTATAATGCAACACTTCAAAATATTCTAGATGCCCTAAAACTGTTTTTGGTTTGTTTGGTTTTTGGCTAAAAAAAAAAAAAAATCATTTCTACTTTACAACCCAGCCCACTTTTAAGACAGTCTGAATAGAATTTCATTCTCTGTAAAACTGTATTATAATTCTCAAAGACAACTAGACAGACATTTCAAAGCCTAAGTCTCATATACTAAGTTTTTCTTTTGTATAAGGTAATTTAGTAAGGAAGATTAAGATGTGACGTTCCCAGATTAACTCAATGAAGAAGCAACTACAGGCACAGATGAAGAAAAAAAAAAATCAAGGTTAATCTTAATACTGTTCAAAAGAGCCCAGAAGAAACAAAACCCAACAATATGACTGGAAAACATTGATGTACATCATACATTGGACATACAGTAGTCACTAAAAGTCACACTCTAGAAAGATAACTAACACACAGCCAAATAGTCATGTATTAATCTACTATACCCTCTGCTATGAAACTATTCCACTTAGAGAGACACAGAGAGGGTGGGTGTGTGTAAAAACATTAGTTACGTAATCCTTAAACGAAGCATTTTCACAGTGCTTGGCACAATGTGAAGAATCCAATATATGAACATCATCAGCAAAAGCATAGGTAGTGGAGCACAGTTACATAACAAAACGTAGTCGTCATTACCTGATGGTAGCACAGCAAATAAACTATTCTCTCTAAACTAGTTTTTGCTCTCACGTAGGTGGGTAAACTACTTCTCATACCGGCAGTTTCAATCCAAATGCAACTCTTCCTGATGGTTGGAGAGGCAAGAGACCCCTGTGCATCTCCCTTCCCAACGCAGTGAGACCTATTAGTCAAGTCACCCTACGCACAGCCGGCATGTGAGTCTTTCCCTGTGGACACTTCCCGGTCACCAGCAACAGCATGCAGTTAGGGAGCCTACAATTTTTACCTTTTCCCCATCAATGAATGAATGTCTTTACTCCTGGCCAGTTTATTGTAGCAGACACCACGGAGATGCAAAACGAAGAAACTTCCAAACCTCTGAGACTGATACAGACAATGACTACCTTTTTGTTGGTACTGCGCACAGCTCAGCAGCCAACACAGCAATTACTCTAGGAGTATCCCAGATAGTTTCAGGTCTCAACTATTACTTCTAGAACTTGAGGAAATATAACATCAAAAAGGAAGCCAATTTTGGCCTTAGGAAAGAAATGGTAAATCTTCTTTAAAAGATAACATAATTTATTTTCCCGTTAAGTTTTCAGCCCATTTTCTAACAAAGCTAAATGATCCCTAATGCATACATACACACACACACAAAGTGTATACCGAGCACTAAGAAATAAGGGGCAATAATGAGCAAAAAATTAGTAAATGATTATATTACGATTTTAAAATCTGATTATAAGTTTAGATCAAGAGCACAATGACATATGAGGACAGAATGTTGGAGAACATGGCGCCATTGAGTCTTCTGGAGAAAAATTATTTCCACAAGTTTTTTTTTAAAATTATTCTGAGCATGACAGCATATAGTTTAAAAACATACAGTTCAGGACCAGAAAGTTTTGTATCAAAAAGAAGAAATAAAGTTGAAGGTGAGCAAGCATTGAGCGCCCAACTGAATTCTAGGCAAATTTTACAGAAACATACATTTTAACTGTTACATAGCTTCCCGATGTTTTTCCATTCTGTTCTAGAATACTTTCTAATATAAGACAAATGGAAGAAAGTCAATATTTTCATACTCCCACTGAGAGATATACTTTAAATGAAGCACTAAATGATATAACCACAAAATTTGCTTTTGAAAGGAGAAATGGTTCTAACCCAGCTTATACTACAGCAAATTTATCTCAATTTTAAATTAACCTAGTCTAAAATTACTATAACCTAAAATTACTTCACTCAAGGACTTTGTTCAAACTGGCAAAGGACAGGTGGTGTGCCATTCACTCACCAGCAAATTACAAAGGCCTTTATGCGTTACATAATACATACTTGTGTCCAAACGGCTAATTCATTACATATAACATGGTACATCTTTATCTACTGGAAACATTTGGAATGTCAGTTTCTGCAAAATAAAATATTACCCTCGAACATAAAACATATTGCTAGATCCTTTATCTGTGGCATAAAGCAGTTTACTCTCGGGTACATTTTACCAAGTGTCCTTTGAAAAGTCGGATTAAAGCCCTATCTTATTAGTGGTTATGTGACTGTTAGATGCACAGGTACCACATGTGTGTGCGGAGGTCAGAGAACAAGCTGTGGGAGCAGGTTCCTCCATGTAAGTCCCAGAAACAGAACTCAGGTCATGAGGCTAGAGGGCGTATACACGGCGCTTTTACCAGCTGAGCCATCCTCCCTGCCGAAAAATCTTACTTTTAAGCATGAATCTGAGACACATTAATGTTTCATCTTATTCTCATTCACTTTTTCCCCTCATTTGACTTGTCATTGTTAATCGCCTTTTACACTTTTACATAATATATTTTCTACTAATTCTTGATAAAATACATAACCACCTCAATTACCTGTTTCTCCACAGAACAAAAAAACACTAAGTTCAAATAATGCTTTTTCAGAATAAGGACCCTAAAAGGTCTTATTATATTTTAGCACAATGGCTATCAATTTTAAAAAGTTAACACGTTCTTCCAAAAAATTGATGATTTTCAACTTCTTTAAAAGGCTCTAAAAACAAACAAAAAGAAACAATGAAATGTTAAGAACAAATTCTGCTGTGGTCAATCCCTCTGGAAAAAAAAAAGAAATAACACAGGGCCATTTTAAGCCAAAGCTAAGCCCTTTTGTGAGGGCTCAACTATATTTCTTAATATACTATTACAAACAATGAATTGCCATTTCAAAACTTCACCTCCTATGTTAAAAACAAAATATACAAATGACCAGATTAAAAGGGACATTCCAATAAATCCACTTTGTGGCTGAGCTATTAAGGCACAAGAACTCAAGAACTCAGCTCTGGCAGCAATGATTACCAACTGAACACAATCATTTTCTAACGTTAATTTAAAAGAAAGGAAAAAAAAAAAACTTCCCATTTTTACCCTATGAAGAACCTCTCAGAGGACAATACATGCTGAAATAGATGACTCTTTTCCTACCCAAACTAATACTATTACAAGGCTCCTGCGGAACAATGTATTAATAAGGCAGGCCATATTTGTAAAAACGGTTTTAAAAATCTGAATGAATAATTTCCAAATTGCCCACAAGCACATTTAAGATCGGGGTTGGGGGCTGCCACTTCTGTTTCAAGGCGTCGGTATTTTGAGGATTAAGTCCATCGGAAACACTTTTTCATTTAATGCAACAACAGTTCCATCACTGAATTCGCTCTCTCACCCACTTGCACTTTCAATTTCCTACAGAACCAACAAAGGGCCCGTCCTGAAACAATCCAATCTACGCCTGCATTAATCTACAGCTACCTTACTCCACGGCTTTAGCAAGGCAATATACTACTTCCTAACCTATTAAACTGGTAGGACATCTTTCCCCGTCTCTAAAACAAATCTTAAGATTTTTTTTTTTTTTTTTTTTTTTTTATCCCAGCTGCTTTCTTGCAAGATACTAATAAAAGTTCCCGTCCTTCCTTTCAGCGTTTCTGCAGCTCTTCTCCTCGCCCGGCACTATCTGAGACAGGCTTCCTGATCTCGCTCAAAATAGGTCTAGTCTGCGGAAGGCAGTGACAGTGTACTGCACTGTGAATGGACAGCCAGGTATTTTATGAATGGAGGCGGTCACGTGATCCCAGCACCTCCCCGAACTGATATTTCCCACATAACTGTGTCAACATTCTGAGAACTGGGGTAGCTGTTTGTGTGTGTGTGTGTGTGTGTGTGCGCGCGCGCGCGCGCGCGCAGGTCCTCAGGCTGAACCTCAAACTTGAAACTCCCCTCCGTTCCTGAACCCGAAAATCCACGCAAAGACAAACAAGCTCCGAACGAACGGTGTCCCTCGGGAACTCCTTTCAAGCCGTCCAAGGTGACGGATGTTTAATTATTATTTTTTTTTTCTTTTCCTTTTTTTTTTTTTTTTTTATGAATGAAGTGTGCTATGCAAATGAGGGCGATTCACAAAAAGAGAGAACATGGCGGCCGCTTCTGCTCCCCGGCTGCGCGGACGGCAGCCGTCCGCCCCCTTCCACACCCGCTCCTCTCGGTGCGTTTCCAGGAGGGGGACGCTGCCTGGCATTTTTCTGGCTGTTTTACGGCGGCCGGGCTTCGGCGCTGACCTTCCCGGCCTTCCCGAGAAGGTCCGGCTCGAGGAATGCCCTTTCTTTAGAGGAATGCGTCCTCAGGACCAGTCTTCCTCTTTAACTCTTTACGGCCCTCCACAGACAAGCACAACTCCAACTCAGCTGCAGGAAACGGACGCCCATACTCGGCCCCAAATTAACTCTTTTTTTCCGCCCCCCGCCCCCAACGGGAAAACTCTTAGAGTACCACTACTCCTCCAAGAGGCCGCTACGTGGAAGCAAGGTATTTAAAAGGCAAGATGCCCCGTTCGGGAAAAAAACCTAAGGGCAGCCCCAAACAGGCAAAAACTTAAAAAGTCACGCGTGAGGCTCAGATGGAAGTCACCGACGCGCTCGGCAACGTACACCCTTGCTCTAACCGCAGACGAAAAAGCCGCACGCAGCGTTCTTTACTGCTCCGTTCTTTTACGAAGTGGGCAGAGGTAAAAACAGATTTAAAAAAATAAAAATAAAATAAAATAAAACCACACAACAGCTCAACATCGCCTACACTCCAGGTGTCCCTGATCCTATTTAATTCTTAAAATGTTCCCCTAACCCTATTTTCTTTCTTTCTTTTTTTTTTTTTTTTTAACCTAGAATAGTATAGGTCACAAGTTTAAAGAGTGGGGCGGGGGGCGAAGGCTCCGTCGGCATCTCAGAGTCACTGAGTCATCGACTCGGGATTCAGGAGCCGTTTGCGGCAGGAGGTGACCCCACAACCTTTAGTTTCCGAGCGAAATAGCTGCTAAGGGCAGGACGGCTGGACGTTCAAGGTGGGCTTTTTTTTTTGGGGGGGGGGTGTCGGAGTGAAGGGCAGGCAAAGGGGAGTCTCCCCTCCACTTCGAGGCGCCCACCTCGCCCCCGCCCCCCGCCTCGGAGACGTCCGAGGGCTACGCCGCCCATGCAAGGACGGAGAGGGGTGCTGCCCGGAGAGAGAACGGCCCGGCCGCAGAGGGCATCGATCCCCTCCCGGGCGGGCCGGGCTGGGCGCGGGCGGGGGGGAGGGGGCCGCCCCCGGGGCTCGCGCAGGGCCGGGGCTCGCTTACTCGTTGTCAGAAGTTGCCGTCTCCTCGCTCATCTTTCCCTCACCGTGATCCGCTCAGGAGATGGAGGAGCAACAGCAGGCGGGGAGGCTGCGGCGGCAGAGGCGGCGGCACCGAGGGGCGGCGGGCGGCGCGCGGGCAGCAGCGGCTCGGGGGCCTCACCATGGTGGACGCCTCACCCGGAGCGGCGCCCCGCGAGCCGGGCAGCCCGGCCACCCCCGCAGGGGGGCGGCGGCGGCGAGCGCGGCCGTGGCGACCCCAGCGGTTCTCCGCGCCCGAGGCCCGGGGG
>NW_026585504.1:18384575-18385694 GCF_907164565.1 Psammomys obesus
CGGGAGCCGGCGCTGGCTGCGGGCGGCGGCGCGGTCCCGCCGAGGGGCCGCGCACCATCTCCCGCCCGGTCGCCGGCTGCCCGCGCGGCGCGCCCGGTCGGCCCTCAGGGAGGAGGAGGAGGAGGAGCGGGAGGAGGGGGGGTGGCTCCCTCGGACGGGGTCCGCAGGCCCGAGCGCCCGAGCCCGAGGGCGCGGTGCCGAGCGGCGGCGCGGAGGGCCGAGAGGAGCAGCAGCGCGCAGCTCGGCGGCCCGCTGCTCACGCCCGCGAGAGGGGAGCCGCGAGGGGGGCGGCGGAAGCGCTCACGCCGCCCGCTCCTTCCGCCGCGCGAACCGGGGGCGCCCGCGGGAGAGGCAGGCGAAGTAGTCCCTCGCGGCTGGCGGGGCGGCGGGGCTGACGCGGGAGCGGGCGCACGGCGGCGAGGAGCGGCGGGCGGCGCGGGGCCCTCCGCCGGGTCGGGAGGGGAGGACCTCCGAGGAGCCTCGGCCCGCAGACGGATCACTGCGGCCCGTGATCGTGGGCAGCATAACAAGTTTCGGAAAAGTAGTTCCCTCCTCCTCCTCGTCGTCGTCCTCCTCCTCCTCCTCCCCTCGCTTCCCAAATCGTCGGGCAGCGGGAGCGGGGCGAGGAGGGTGGCGGAGGGATCTACCGCTGCACCGCGCGCGTCTGCGTGCGCGCGCGCGCGTGCTCCAAACTCTTGGCACGCCGCGCAAGGGGGCGGGGGTGGGAGCCAGGGAGCAGAGCTGCTCCGGGACCGGCCTTGCGGCGACGCGCGACTCCCCCGTTACCTCGGCCTGGAGTCTCCGGCTTGCCGGGGGACGGAGCGGGCGGCCTTTACACCGTGTGCTCGTGGGGGGGAAGAGATCCGGAGGCCACTCCGGTCTGTCTGCTCGGTGCGCGTGCACGCGCTCGCGTGTGTTGTGTTTTCCTTGCAAAGAATGGAACTGGCATGAGTTCATCTCTAGTTAGTGGGGCGGGAGGGGGGGGGGTGTTGTTACAGGCCAGGACTGCAAAGCGAGCTCCTCCTGCTGTCCCTCTGATTGCATTGCTGCAGTCCCCTTGCTGCTTGCACAAGTGTGTGTGTGTGTGTGTGTGTGTGTGTGTGTGTGTGTGTGTGTGTG
>NW_026585504.1:18385704-18399319 GCF_907164565.1 Psammomys obesus
TGTGTGTGTGTGTGTGTGTGTGTGTGTGTGTGTGTGTGTGTGTGTGTAGGAAGAGTTGGTTTCAGTACCTCGCAGCGCGGTTCTCACTGCGCAAACAGCATGCAATGCGGGGCATTCATCTCTGAAAGCCCGACTGCTTGTTAATGGAGACGGCTTCCATTGAAGCCCGGGATAGGCGGGTTACATGAATCTGGCGCATCCAGCAGCACAGGAAATAACTCCCGCGGCGAGTGAGGTTGCATAACTATAGCGCAGGAGAGATGCCTGTGTGGCACGAACTTCGCCGAACGGAGGCGGAACGATTGTTGGATAGGCAACTGTCTCGTTTGCATTGTCAGAGGACAGTGTGTGCAGTCATCCCAAAAGGTCTCTCTCTCTCTCTCTCTCTTTTTTTTTTTTTTTTTTTTGCACGGGGACCTTCTAAGGTTGAGGCGGGGAGCCTGGGATCTTTGTGGCCGAAGGGCTAGGAACTCCTAGCCCTATAAATTCTCTTATCTCTTCTCCATCTACGAAGTCAGCACATATATACAAGATGGCCCAAACGCGCCCAAGTTCCTGTGGCTTCTCCCCAGGCGGTTCTGCGACAGGCTCTTCACTTTGTTCTCAAGTTTACTTGACCTCTAGGGAAGAAAGCTTGCTGCTCCGGCCACCTTGAGGGAGAGAACGAATCCTGGGGAAGAAGAAATTGAGAGGGTCTCCTAAGGAAACCGACACTCTTCTGCCAAGGGTTTCCAGGAAGCCTCAGAATTGCTATTCTCATTCGCAGAGTGCACACTGGTGTGTCAACGGTATCGTGCATTAGGAGGGCCTGTTTGAGGAAGGGATGAGAACACCAACCCAGCCAGCCATGCACCGAAAAACCCATATGGTGGTTCACTGAGGTTTCTTTATATAACTGCTTTCCGACCACGTCTGCAGGCAGGAGTGTTCATTTTCAGAGCAAGTGAGGATGGAAAAAGAGGAGTGAGTGGAGCCCGGGGTGAGACCTCTACCCCTACCGTTCTGAACTTGATCTCCTGATGTGGAGAACCCGAAACCCAGAGTGTGGGCGGCTAGCCTGCTCTTTAAGCACTACCACTGACTGGCATTGTCCGCTCACGTTTCAATCCGGGCCTGTAATTCCAGCTGTCCTGGGTGCTGAGGCGGGATTGCCAGTTCAAGGCCAGCCTGGTTAACCTAGCAAGACCTTGCCTCAAAATAAAAAGATGAAAATTGGAAAGGGGCCAAAGATCTAGCTTTGCAGTGGAATGCCTGGGGAGTATCCATGAGGCCCTGGGCTAAATCCGAAATACTGAGGTGGGAGGGGAGAGCTTGAATCAAGTCTAATCACTCGTGGACAGTTGTTAAGCAAGTCACTTAAACTCTGCCTAGGTTTATGTGGCTAATAGCACCTATTTCACGGAGCTTTCATATGGATTAATGGGATAGGAACACACATAAAGCACTTAGGACAGATTCAGTGCTGATGGTGTGCCCAGTTCTCCCTGTAATTTTGTAAAGCAGAAGTTATAAAGCCCCTGTCAAAGTGATGGCATGTGAAGGTTAATTGTAAAGCACTCAGCATTGTTCAGTTGTTCAACAAATAGCCATCTGTCATCTTCTATGTACCCCAGCAGACACATGACCTGGCCCTTGGTAAGCCATCCACAGTGATAAACATCATAGTTATGATTAAGGACAAAGTTGGTCGTTTGCAAAGGCAGCCTTCTCTTTTGAGGAAGCACAGCTGTCTGAGGCTCCTGAGCAGCACAGAAATCATCAGGCTATGCTTTTGGGGAAGACGAAAAAACTGTCTTTTTTTATTATATGCCAAGCAATGTGCTGTCCACTCACAGAGAGAGAGCTACTCAAACTATGGTTGACAGCCTAAATTAATGCCCTCGCTTATTCTGTGCCCTATGAACAAGACACTGTAGGTCAACAAGCCTTCAGCTCCTTTTAGTTAGGGTCCTTCTGTGTCCATTTTAAGAAAACATTTGTAGTTCCCACCACTTAACCTGTAGTTGATGATCATGCTTACTTTTAATATATAACATATATTAAAATATTTTTTAACTGTGGAACAGAAATTTTAACTATGGAAAAGAAATAGTCTTAAGAGGATGCTCAGATCCCAGTGTCTGGGCCTCTTGAAGTATAAGAGAAATGGTCAGGGCCCTAGAGGTGGCTCTGATGTGGGATTTGTTCCGGAGAGGCTGGAAGGGACAGGTGGCAAGTCCCAGTGATGAGGACTCTGCTGTTACAGGCTCTTAAGGCTTCAGCCAGGATCCCTTGCCCCAGGACACGGATGCCCCATGCAGAGTTTGCTGCTGAGTGGGGCTGCGAGTAGGTTCACCAGCCTTGGACCCTGCTCTTACCCCTGGTGGGAGACGTGGGTAAGCTGGCAGAACTCTTTCAGTGGGAGTCCGATGCGGAGCCTGGTCTTCGAGCCTGCCAAAGGAATGAGCAGGCCTTCAAGAGGAGCCTCATCTGCCTGGTAGCATTTGCAGCCCATTGTCATGTGGCTTTATGCCAAGCAGTAGTCTCCAAAAATGAACACCAGTTGACAACATTATCCGGTCCGTCTATCCCAAGTTTCTGTCTGAAGATCCACGGGCTTGCCCCATGGGATCATTTTTGAAGACCAGGTTGTGGGGCCAGCAGACCCTGCCCCTGAGTTAAACTGCCCCTGACAGTTACTTCAAAATAAGAGACCGAAGAGATTGACCATGCAAGATTGACTACACATATTTTCTTCACTGTTTTTATATTGAGGTGTTTCCCCCTCATCTTCTGTGAGTTCTTTTTTTTTTTTTTTTTTTTTTACACATCTTTACCAAGTGCTAAGGATCAAACCCGGACTCTATCCCCAGGCCTGTGAGTGGTGAGGCCCTAACCTGGAGACTCTGATCAGCACATTTGTAATTATGGCCAACAACTCCCTTTCTCCAGAAGTACTCCAGGCGTGTGGCTTGCTTCAGTCCTTCGCAGCCTTCCTCCCCTTTCTTTGTATCCTGTCTTCTCATACATCCCTAACTAAAACCACTGCTCTAGCCAGCACCAAAAGAACAGCCTCCTGAGTTCATTGAGAAGCTAAAGACGTCAAAGGTGCACCTAAGTTCCAGCTCTGTGCAGTTGCTACTAGTCAAGGAGCCTAAGGTCAAGTTGAGGTTCTACAAGGGAAGGGAAGTTTGTATTTGCTTGGTTTTTTGTTGTTGATGTTTTGTTTTGTTTTGTTTATCCTCAGTGGGTAGGGCCGAGGAAGGAAGATGGCCACAGTTGCTGGGTCCCACAGGTGGCTAGCTCTCTGTACTTTGTCCTCAGCTTCTTAAAGTTAGCCACAGCCACTTAGCACCAACCACTTAAAGGGTAGTGCAGTGGTCCTCAACCTGCATATAAGATATTTACATAGCAGTGGCAAAGTTACAGGTATCAGATACTCTAACAGTAGCAAAATTAGAGTTATGAAGGAGCAACAAAATTTTATGGTTGGGGGTCACCACAACATGAGGAACACAACCACTGAGGTAAAATGAACCCTTTTCTCCCTAAATGGCATTTGGCTATTTTTGTCATAGCAATAGAAAGGAAACTGGAATAAATACAGGTAGTGTGCCAAGGGTCAAGGAGAGGGAGCAAAAACACAATTACCGAGTGAGGCCAGGATGGGATCACTTCAGAAAATCTAAGTCACAGGTGGATTCTAAGTTTCCGGCAGGTAAAACAGTCCAAATTTGGTTAATGAATTGCTTGTTAATTTGACATGGTCTAGAATCACCCAAGAGACATGCCTATGGGTGGTTTTCTACTTGGTTGACTGAGGTAGGGAGACCCTGTGCCATCTGTGAGCGGCACCATCTCACAGGCTGCTGTCCTGAACTCAATCAAAACAGAAAGCACGCTGAACGCCAGCCAGCACCCATCACTCCCTGCTCCCTGCCTGTAGATGTGATATGACCAGCCGCCTCAAATTACCTGCCACCGTTTGTTCGCCAGCACAACCGGCGTAACACGACACTATAAACTTTGCTTTCTTAAATTGCTTCTCTCAGGGTATTTTTGGTCTTGTTAATGTGAAAGGCAGCTGATAGAATTAGCAAGGATAGTAAATGATGCTTTGTCCTCTGCCCTCACCAGTCTTCCCGTACTGTACTCTAGTAGCCATCTTTCCTAGGAACTTAGATTTTGTCGTCTGAGGTCCTTCCTTCCTTCCTACCTTCCTTCCTATCTATCTTTCTTTTTGCCTTTAATATTTATACATTATTGTTAATTCATTAATGACCTTCTTCTTTAGTTATCTTTTTATGAATGTATGTTTGATTGCCCGGTTAAACTCTAAGGGACTTGGAAACGGTCTACTTTTCCTATTTAGGGTGTTCTTTTTTCACAGTTTCAGGTAGCAGAGCTTTTGGGGTAGAAGATTGTGCCAGGGTCTTATCTACACATAAAAGTGAAGCTGTGTAGCTTGACTCTGGGCTGAAACCAGAAGTTCCTCCCATTTCCTACTGTACTCCAATATATGGTGGTTCAGCATTTCACACACACCATGTCTGGTACTCTTCGCCCTCAGCAGATATTTGTACACTTGGCAAGCCCAAGTGGAGAGAGCCTTGCCAGCACGTGAGGTTCTCTTAGTACTTAAAGGGCAAGTTCCCTTTTATTGCCAAAATCCCCCTAACCTTAGCGTTGCTCCTTTGTAGCTGTTAGTCATCAGGGTTTAACTAGTTCTTAAAGGACTCTATTTTCATGTTGCAATATGCTTTGTATAATGATTCTCTCTCCACCTCCTTTCCTTCTCTCCTGCCTCTCCCCTCCCTCCCTCCCTCTCTCCCTTCTGCCCTTCTTCCCTCTCCCCTTCCTTCTTTGATCCCCCTCCCTCCCTTTTTTTCTCTCCCTCTCTCACCTCCCTTCTTGTTCTGTCTTTCTCTCCCCCCTCTCCCTCCTTTTCTTTCTTCCTTCCAGTAGTATAATCAATCTGTTGGCTAATGAGCCCTACTCCTCAGAGGAATTGCTAAACAGTAACCACGTTTCTAAATAGTTCCCTTGCCTCTAGCATGGGTCTCTTCTTCACTGAGTTTCCATGTTCTTCCAAACTAACGTAAAGTATGAAAGGCAAGTGTGCTATTTTCTTTTTCTCCCTAAGGACTGCAATTGTTAGTCGGGTTGTATCCGGTATGTGTGAAGTCAGTTTACATTTAGTGCTATAACTGCCTTTTACAGGAAGTTTCCACAAAATTTGGATGAGTACAAGGGAAATGAGCAGTCTGCGATTTCCTTTATGTTCAGTGTGATCTTAGCAGGGAGGATGCTTAGCAGACCCTTGCTGCTAAATAAAGCACTCCCCTCTGCTACCATCCTCCCAAATGGCTGCAGCATTCCCATTCAGGAAAGGTTGTGTGTGCTAACAACAGACATGAAGGGTCTAATACGCATCACAAGAGATTTTTAAGGATATGTACATGCAATATGGATTTATTAACAGTATTAAGAAAAGATTCTAGGTAGTTCTCAGATTTTTGATTGATAGCATCAGCTTTCCTTTTAGTGAGTGGTAGTTAACCTTTGCATAGCGTTTTAGTGTCCTGTAGGACCTTAACTTCTTAATGTCTTTGCCCAGTAAGTATCATTACCAACTCCAATTTACAGAGGCTTGGGAGTTGAAGATCAGGGAGGTTTATCTACTTACCAGGGGTCTGTACAGGAGTAAAAGTGCAGTTAGAGCTGCAAATAAAATCATGGACTGCAAAACCACCTACCTCTCTCTTTTTCCAGCTCTCCCTCCCTTGCTCCCTCCCTGTCTCTCTCCCTCCTGTCTATGTGTTTCAGTATTTTATAAACTATTTCAAACACGGGCTCCCTGGTAGGATATGCTTCTATTTTGAGTCATTCTTCTGGATGATGATTTGGCAGGAGAATGCTACCTTTAGATAAAAGGGTGATTAAATTCCCTGGTTGTTTTCATTGCCTTCTATGGGCCTTGAGTTACTTTATGCTCCACCAGCTCTCAAGGTAGGGTCCAAAGACTTCTGAGGTCTCTTGTCATAAATTAGTAGTTCAATCAGAGTCTTAGTAGCAAGAATACTTCATCAGAAGGCCAAAGCATCTGGGTGTCTGTCGTGTTTGGGTGACACTAGCAACATTAATGATCACGATGGCTTGTAGCCATGTGTAGCTATTGATTCGTAGGTTGTACTTGGGATGTTTCAAGTTCTCAATAGGCACGTGTGCTTAGGCGGACCATGTGATAATAGAACATTTCTATTGTCACGGGGAGCTTTCTTGGACACTTTAGTGTGTAGATGAGCTGCTATAAGTAATGTAGGGAATTATCTCGTCATTAAAATGGGCATATTACAATGATGATGCTTTCAAATGTGTTCCTACCGGCTTGATCCAGGACGCTGGATTCTCCCTCTTGATATCTGATTCCCTATTCATTGGTGAAGGAGAGGATTATTTCACAATTAAGGGCTTTGGAAAGTCCACAGGAGGCATCTCTGTTGGGGAGCATAAATTCACTCATTTATTTGTTTTATAAAAATATTTCAAGTGCCCATTCTTGCTATTCAGAGCTGCAAAGCATCACCTGACATTGGTTAGAAATATGGTCTCCTAGCCTCTACCCCATCCTTACTGAATTGAAGTTTTTGCTTAACGATATTCCCCAGGTAACTCATCTGCACATTGGTGTTTAAGAAGCCCTGGTACAAAAGATAATTCCTGGGTAACAGTGTCCTTCACTAACATTGACTGGAAACCTTATATCTCAGACTCATCCAGACAATGACACTATGGAAATGTAAGGTCATCCCTTCACTGATCTGGTTCCCTTTCTAGTCCCTAGAAACAGAGCCTTTGCCCGTGATCCCTTTACCCACTTCCTTCCAGCCTGTACTGTAGAGTACTGTAGAGCCCTTGGCACCTCTGGATGGAGACACTGCCTACCTAGTTCCCTGCGGTCCTAGCTCTCAGTTTGAGAACTGGGCTTCCCTGTAGTGGTTAATATTGTCAACCTGACAGAGGAGGTGACAGCCCTCTGGGGACACCAGGGAGGGCTTTTCTAGATTGGGTTAATGTGTGTGGGAATGACTGCCCTCTTGGTGGACGGCACCATTCCATGGACTGGGGTTCTGGGTTGCACAGAAAGGAGAAAGGTTGCTGTGTGTGCTAACTTCCTGACTGTGGCTACGATGTGACCAGCTGCTGGCAATGCCTGCCACCATGCCTTCCCACCAGGATGGACTGTGAGAACTGTGAGTTCAAATAAACATTTCCTTCCTCAAGTAGCTGTTGTCCGGCTTCTCGCCCTACCCAGCAATATGTAACATACGTGACACAATCCCTTCTTCCTCCATTTCGCTAAAATCTACCTGACTTCCATAAGCAAACAAACAAACAATCCATTCTGTTTTGTCTCCTCTACCTCCCTCTGCTATGTTATGTTAGAATTTAATCTGACCACCCCTTTCTGGGTTTCTGTAAAGCTCTGTGATTCCAACACATTTGCCGTTTCTTCCAACTCTACATTTTGTTGTAATTGCCAAGTTTTCTATGAAACATTGTTTTTAAAGCTTCAAAACTTTATTTTCATGAAACATTGCTATATGTAACAGCTCTTTCTCTGGTAGACAGGGTAGAGTATTTGTGTGTGTGTGTATGTGTGTGTGTGTGTGTGTGTGTGTGTGTGTGTGTGTAACTGTCATTCAAATTCAGAATGTAGACATTTAATTGATAGAGATAGAAGAAAAGCTAGAAAAAAATATTAGTATTTGCAGGAAGAATGTCATTTCTTTTAAATAGCTTCTTGAATGGTCTAAATATTTTCCTTTAAATGTTTACTTATTTATGTTTGTTGAGGTGGGGAAACACACGTCATGAGGGTCTCAGGGTTGGAACTCAGATCATCAGGTCTGGACACTAGCTCCTTTACCCACTGAGACATTTTGCCTGCCCTTTCAGTTTCCTGTGTTTCTATAGTTATACACTGTAAGACCAAAGACCAGAGAAAAAGCCATTGTAATAGTCTATATGAGAGAGCAAGGTGCAGTGGTGAATTTATATAGCCTCAGCATCGGAGATACTAGAGCAGAAGGCTGGCCATGTATTTGATGCCAGCCTGGGCTATATAGTGGATTCCAAGCCACCCTGGGCTACAGACTAAGACCTGGTCTCCCCACCCTCTCACCCACCCCCACCCCAAAGAAAAAGAAAGAAAAAGAAAAGAAAGACTATGCAAGATTAAAAACTGAAACACTGCTCATGGGTCTTGTAGCTAGAGAAAAGAGGGTAACTGTAGCTGCCCTGTGGGACAGGATCCACAGGGCTGCTGTAACTCCACAAAGGGGTTATAATCTGCAAATAAAAGGCAGATACTTAGTTACTAAAAGATGGACCTTGACTGAATGTCTAGCAAGTAGGAAGTTGACTGTTAGGACATTCTTAAGGTGAAACAAATAAGACATCCCCAAATATCACATTTGGGGAAATCTATTGTATGTACTTTTAAATATAATAAAAATACTCATACAAGCTGGGAATGGGGATGCACCCCGTTACTCCCAAGCACTCAGGAGGCAGAGGGAGGTGGATCTCTGTGAGTTCAAGGCCAAACTGATCTACACAATGAGTTCCAGAACAGCCAGGGCTACTATATACAGAAACCCTATGTCAAAAAAAAAAAAAGAAAAGAAAAGAAAAGAAAACCTCATAAAAACTGAAAACAAATCATTAAAATTCTCCAGTTCCAGTGACAACTGTCACCAGTCATCACCTCACCATAAGGAAGTGTCTTTATTCTCCTGAGGTGGAAAGTCCAAGCACACACTGTCTTTCCTTTCCACTAGAGAGCCACTCCAAGCTCCAAAGCTCTTTATCAAAGGCCCTACAACACTTCACACCCTATTTGCCTCCTGGGTCTTAGCCAATCTTTGTTTATTTCAAGTTTCCTTCCTTTGTTGGGTTGTCCCAGACTTCCTTCTGGGTCCTTTGCCAAGACAGGCCACATCCCTTGCACAGTCTCTTTTTACCTGCCTCATTGTGCTTCCATATTTAAATCTCCTGACTGTTTGTACAAAATTATTTAGAATTGATTTGGGAAAATACAACTGCTTTCTGCAAATATTTGACCCAGCCTACATCTTAGTAGTGTGTAGCTAGTCTTGTTTTGATCCAATGTATTATTCTTAACTCCATTTTCTTGGTGTCTATATTTAGTTATCTGTCCTCATGCTTTTATAAAATTTCAATATTCAAATGTATCAATTTATTGTTATAAGAATTTATAAAGTGAGACATCTGTTAGCTATTTGTCAGAGGACACTGTGACTGTTGTAATTCATTACCCATCATAGGACAACTTTTAATTTATAACTTTATATTTTGGGGTTCCTATCGACTCAAGTAAAAAGGTGTCAATAGAAAGTCTATCAAGTACCTGGGTGGTGGGAATGCACACCTTTAATCCCAGCATTTGGGAGGCAGAAGCAAATGGATATCTGAGTTCCAGGCCAGCCACGGCTACAGAGATAAACCCTGTCTCGAAAAGCAAGAGGAGGAGAAAGTTTGATACTGCATCCAAATTTATAGCAGCTGTACTATGATGATGTAATAAAATTAATTATTATAGCGTGAGCATATATGTGTTTGTGTATGAGCACATGCATGTCACAGCACATGTATGGAGGTGAGAAGACAACTTTATGGAGTTGGTTCTCTCCTTCCATGTTTATGTAGGTTCCAAGGATCAAATTCAGCCCGTCATGTTTGCACAACAAGTCCAACTACACACTCAGCCATCTTGATGGCCCCCATTTTCCTTTTACTTTTCACATATCCAAAATATCACTTGCTTGAAAAATTACTTGCAATACATTATTTAGTTGTAGCAACTACCCTGCCTTGGCTCTGCATTTTTTTTTTTTGAAAATTATTTTTACCACCTTCACTTTTAATACCTACCTCACATGATAAGCCCAGAGCACCCATTAAAGAATTTGGAGAGCCTTCTGAAAACATAGCAGCCACCTAAATGTCACTAGTGAGCAACATTTTGGTTTAACTCCCAAAGGACAGGTTTATCTTTATAAACTCACAGATCTCCCTACCAGGCGAGCGCATTGGTTGAGATATCCATTTTAAATATGTGGTTCATACTGGAGATGAAATAAACACAGTCCTTGACTTCAAGAAACTTACAGTCTAGTGAAGACATCAACTGGTAAGGACTGTAAGAGAAGAGCTACGAGTGAAGGGTCATGGGAGCAACTGGGCCTTGCTTCACAAAACAAAGACAACATGAAGCATTATTGTGAAACATAAATAAGAACAAGGAAGTGAAAACACATCCTTGAACTTGACTCCGTCCGTGTCTTCTCAGAGACTGTGAACAGAAAAGTGCTGACTACTATTTGTGTAGATTCAGCTTCCTGAGGGCCAACTGGTGCCGAGAGATCTGACAAGTTTGGGCTTCTCTTTTTTTTCCTGCACTTTGAGACACCAAGTCCTCTGAATGTGAAGCCCTACCAAAATAAGACTATCATGGCACCTCCCCGCTCAGCCTGTCCCAAGGAAATAGTGATAAGTAATACCTGTCGGGTACCACATAGTGACCTCTAAGTGTGGACGTAGCCAGCTTGTCTTTTTTTCAGTTGTATTTTCTGCCAGTTGTTTGTCTTATCAGCCCTTTTTGTCTTAGCCCAGCAATCCCTAATCTAGTACCCAAATACCCAGTGATGTAACCTTTTATATAATTAAATATGGTTTTGCTTTGATTCTTGGATCCTAGCTGCCAGTAGTTGTCTTTTGTGTTACTTTTGAATGTTTAAGGCCACCTGCCTGGCCTCTCCTACATCCATCTCAGTGCACTTTGCACTAGGTTTCCTGTTTCTCATGTAAAATTTCTACACTACCTATGTCTTTGTGGGATCTTAAAAAAAATCTTATGTTTCCAGTGTATGTTCTCAATATCGAATTAAGGACCCAAAAGGCTTAAGGTGGGCATTGTGACCAGTACTTGAAGGTTGAGGCAGCAGGATTGCTGCCAGTTTTTAACCAGCCTTGGTTCCATAGCTAGATCCAGGTCAGCCTCAGGTGCATGGATACTTGAGACCAGACTGAGACCCTGTTTCACCCCAGCCTTCCCCACCCCAAAAAATAACAGAAAGAAAGAGACCAGGAAACTTCCATCCCAAAATAGTGTCAGTCTTTTCTAAATATCTAGACTGCTAAATATCTCAACAATATTGGCAGATGGAAAGAAACCACGTGTTGTCAACTATAAATCTGAAGGAGATTCATGTGAGCCCAAGATACAACAATAATTAAACACACACACACACACACACACACACACACACACAAAATAATATCAAATGGAGAGATCGCAATCACCGCAACTCAAATTTAGTGGACTTGATGTAGAGTGTTCCATCCGGTGATGGTTAGTGCTAATTATCCTCTTGATAAAACTAGACTCACTGAGGGGATAAACCATTGGCACAAAGTGAGGGACTGCCTACGTTAGGGTAACCTCAGGGCATGTCTGTAAAGAATTATCTTGATTAGGTTAATTGAAATGAGAAGGCCCGCCCACCAAGCTTTGGCCTGGAATCCTGGACTGTACAAAACACGAAAATGAACTGAAAATTCACCTCTCTCTGCTTGCAAACTACAGATGTGATGGAACCAGATGCCTCAAGCTAGGACTTTCTAACCATGGTAAATTGGATCCTGGAACTCTTGAGGGAAAAGAAGCCCCTTCTCCCTCAAGTTGCTTTTGTCAGGGTCATTTATCACAGAAACAGGAAAAGGAATGAAGTTACATTCTTCACAGGCAGGAGTCCCAGACAGCAAAGAAAATGATACTAAATTGCTTTTAAAATTAAATCAAGTGTTTCTTATAAGCACTAAGAACTCCTTCAGAAATTACTGCAGTCAGAGGATAGGAGGGCCACCTGTTTCCAAGGTGCTTCTGCTAGCTGTTGAGACTATGAATTCAAATCCTTTCCTATATGCCCAAATTAATCATGGGCTTGTTTACACCACTATTACATCATTCCATGTGCGTGCTTCACAGCAGTGTTTATTCTTTTACACAGTTACATGGTAGTTTGTGGAGTGATTACACAGGAAGTTACCTGCATCTGTGTATTGGTCCATTTCTACATCAATCATTGCTTATTAGTAGGTTTTATTTTGTCAGTCACTTTCATGAACATCCTCTATAATTACTTAAAGCATACTTATTTATACTTTAAAGGTAAAGGTTTCTCTCAGAAAAATTTATATTAGTGGCATTCCTAAGTTAAAGAGGAAGAACATTTTCTTTCTTTCTTTTATTTATTATTATTTTGTATTTTTGTGACAGGCTCTTGCTTGCTGTGTAGCCCATGACTTTGCAGTTCATCTACCTCAGCTTCCTGAATGTAAAATACTTGGCTTGAGAATAAACATTTTAATTAAAGATAGAACTACATGGCCATCCCTCTAACGCATGTCTTTAAAAAGGAACAATTATTTTGTTATTACTAATGAAATACAATACCATTTTCTCTCTATTTCCACACATAAAGGATATTAATCTCTCTTAATTTTTATTATTGTAACACCATACCCAAATACTCTTTCTGGTTTTGTTTTGTTTTGTCTTTTACTTCCCCAATTACCAGCTTTAATGTCATCCATATTTCTTCTTCAATGATCTTTATAATTTACCTGTTTCTCATATGTTTCTCTGCCTCAGTTTCCTGAGCTGTATCTCTGGCTTATAATGAAGTAACCCACAGTACATTTGTTATAATGTTGCCCTAGCACAAAACTGCTCCTAAAAGCAGGTACCTCAATGTCTTCTTTCCCAGAGCAGTAGTGAACAGTAACTCTCCAGAGAGACACAGGTGGGTGCTGCTGGACTCTGAAAGTGTGACCCATATTCCATGCCAATGGAAAGGAAGACAATACAGTAGCTCACCGCTGCCCTGGTTCTCAGTCCCACTCGCTTCATATATGTTCACGTTCATCTTACCACAGAGAGATACTCTTGTCATCATCCTCATCTCAGTGGGAAGGAAACGAAAGCAGGTGGAGGTTAAGTAAGCTCAAGTAGGTTTCACAACAAGAAAAGTATCAAAGCACCAATTCAAAGTCAGGCCACCTGGTTTCATAACCACAATGCTGGGTCTTCATGACCAGGCCGTAACTAAAACAGTATCAGAGGACATAGAGAAAAGAGAAAAGTGAGGGTCACGGGGGGGGGGGGGGGGGGGGGGGGGGGAAAAAGCAAATAGTGAGAGTAAATAAAAAAATGGTGAGCGTCTCACTTCACCTTACTGCCATCCACAGAAACTCCAACAGACTTGAACCCTTTCAAAGAAAGATGTAGACATCACCTCATGGCTGCTTTGGGGGGTCTGATGCAAACTTGCTAAATAATTAGAAAATGTATCCTTGAAAACATTCCGAAAGTCTCACCATAAAACTCAGAATTGAGTTATCAGGTCTTATGCCCAATAGAAAAGATAGTAGGGAACCATTTCATCCAAGTGGCCATAGGCTGAGAGCAAGTCCTCTCTGCCCCAGCATGCATGCGTCCAAACACACACACACACACACACACACACACACACACACACACACACACACA
>NW_026585504.1:18399329-18424987 GCF_907164565.1 Psammomys obesus
ACACACACACACACACACACACACACACACACACACACACACACACAGGGGTGAGGTGGGGAGGGCGGAGGACATTTAATTGGAAGTATTTTTAGTTGTCACAGCTCAGGGGTGGGTGGAAGGGAATGTCACTGTCATCTAGTGAGAAGAGTCCGCAGACACTCCTAAGGACAGCCCCTCACCAAAGCAAATTATCTGGCTCAAGATGTTAGCAGCAGCAAGGATGGAACCCCATTTTCTAAAAGTGGTACATAGGCTCCCTCTGATAGGATGGGAATTTGTCTCAAAACAAAGATTAGGGGACACATAGAGCTTTTCTTTCTATACATTTTCTATTTTCTTTCCTTTCCACTTCTTCCTGCCTGGCTTAAATTTAGACCATTAATTTAAATAATTAATGCAAAATAGAAGTAGTATGAAAAGCTTAAGCCAATGTACTTGGGTGCTATTTCTCGCCGGAGGAGTCTCTCTTCGGCTGTGAAATTCTTTGAAGCGTATTTTGTGAATGATATTATTTGAATGGCTCTTTATAAAGCCATGTATATGTATATATATACATATATATGTATATATATACATATATATGTATATATATGTATATATATATATATATAAACAGATCAGATGTTGACATAATAGCAAAAAAGAGAAGCTTTCTTCTACTGAAACTATCTGAAGAATATTTTTTACCCTCAAATTAGACTAGAATATTTCTTACCTTAACAAAACTAATTTTACAGATTTGAGTATTTCCTCTTACATATCTATTAATGACAACCAAGACTATTTATATAGGGAATTTTTAAAAAAGGTATTTGGTGGCAGTAACTGAAATTTGTATACATTTAAATTTTGTGTGCCACATATTCCGTTCAGTCCTGCATGAATTAGATTACAGAGCCTAATAAATCTATTTAAAGAAGGTGAAAGTTAAAGACCCAGATGAGGGATTTACCCAAGATTGCATACGTGAGTAAAAAGCACAGTAGGACTTGGATTAATGTTCTCTGACTCTGACCAAATCTAAAGTTATTAATACAATCTGATTTTGCCTATCCCAAGATCATTCAAAAATAAGCCATATTCTCATTGATAACCTTAAAATAAGTAAATAAAACCAAAATACAAATGCATTGCTCTAGTAATACGTTATTTTAATTGTGAAAAGTCTAAAGTAAACATTTTAAAAAACGAATTCAAGGAAGAGGAAATGAAATATAAATTCTTGTATTTTTTTTTTTTCTAAATTTCAATGAATGTAGCTCTGTGTGCCTCCTGAGACGATTCTAACCTCTTTAGAAGACCACTGGAGTCATGGGGTCATTTGTTCTTTGCTGCATGTGTCAAATTCGGACATCTGTGTTTCTTCAGACGCCCCATTAAATGTGTCTTCTTGTCAGATCAGTGACAGATGCCAATCACAGCTCAGACCAACACATAAAGACAAATGAGCCAGTCAGGAGGCTATGGCTCTCAGCCATCAGAACAGTGCAGCGTGGCAGGCAAGCAGGCCCCCTGACTCTCCAATCACCCATCAGGATGAAAACGCAGGTCCACAGTGCAACATCAAAGGTTTCCCCTTGCTCCGTTACAAAGGCCTTGATCTCAGAGTCCCGAACGAAATAGGCTTCTGGTTCCATTCCAGTGCTGCAGCTACCACGCAAATTGTTAAAACAGGTAGTATGCTCACGCGCTGGAAATGTAAAGCTCTTCTACTACACAGGGAAGAGAACTTGGGGGCATGAATTGTGAGCATGAAGGCAAACTGTAAACATACTATGTAGTTACTTGCTATAGTTTGGGTTAACGTATTTCTAACGCGTCTATTCTTGGTGCCCCGTTCACTTTTAAACCAAGACCTTTGTTTTGACCTTTCTTTGTTTCATGCCTGGGCAAAAGATATGCCGAATGTCGTATTCTCCTCAAGCTCAAACTGAAGGAGGCAGCTGACAAAAGTTTCCTTTTCTTTTTAAAAGTTAAAAGCAAAGCTTAAAGAAAACACATGAAGCCAAATATCAAATTTTGAAATAGTGGCAGGGGGTGCGCCTGCCTTCCGGCTTTCCTGGGAGTGTGGAAATGGGCTTGTTTTCTGCCTGTACTTTCACATCCAGGGAGGATAATGCTTCCTTTAACTTCCTGGTGTCCTAACTTAAATTATAGTTGTGGTCTCCATTCTAGGAACTGTTAGGACACCAGATATTCTCTCCCTAAGTTAGTGTCAGTTAAATTGTTTCCTGTGACCTGAGGTGAAGTGTTCCTGTCTGCCTCCCCTTAAGCTGTCACAAACTTTCAAATCTTCAGCTCCTGGGCTTGAAAGAGATGTGTGAACATCTTGGACATATAACCATTTTTTAATCTCAATTAACAGGCAATTTATTGACCAAGTGGCTGATTTTAATTTTCTGACTGAGGAGCTTAATGTTGCATAAGGATTCTATAGGATCGTGTTTATGTAAAGCCAGAGACGCCCCTGCTCCCCAGATTCTGCCTCCCTCCTTTATCCAATGACTATGCCCTCCTTCCTTCCTTTTCCTTTCCTTCTTTCCTCTTCCCCTTTCCTCCTTCCCTTCTTCTCTTCTTCCCCCTTTCCCTCTCCCTCCCCTTCTGTCCTTCCTGGCTCTGTTTACCACTCAGATCAAATTGCTGAAGGTAGCGACCAACTAAGTTGCAGGTCTGTCTGGTCTCAGCTTCAGACACCAGAAAGAGGCCAACAGAACCCTTTTAGCTCCCGTTCTGAAACCCCTTGGGGAAAAACAAAAAAACTCTCCTACTGGCTCAGCTGGGGACCTGACCAATGTAGTGATAAGTTGTGTTGTCACACTGTAGTTTCGTGGACGATGGAGTGGGACAGAGCCAGTTCCTGTGCTCAGCCAGAGCTTGGCAAATGTAAGTATCCACACTTGCCAAACACATCATTTAGACCTTGTCCTTCGTGTGCCAATGATGAAAGAGGCTCAGGGAAGTGGGTTCCCCAAGGCAGTATGAAAACCGGAACTGGATCTCAGGTGTCCTGAGGGCCAGCTGCATGTGTCTTTATTGAGCAGATACCATGAACATTCACTGAGGACAGCACCTGGTCTCAGGTGGGCAAAGTGGCTGCAGGAGAAGAATTTCTTATCCTGGCTGTATTGCTTCTTAGGTCAAAGCAGTGCTCTTCTGAGTCCCCTTACTCATAATAGTTTCTTCCTCCATGTTCTGCCCAGCCAGTGGTAGGCCCACAAGCCAGCACCTCACACATGCTTAGTTTGTGTAATAGTTCCTAACTTCCCTTCTTGAAAATGTCAGAAAATGCCCTGTCCCCCTACTTCTTCACAGTGTTCCCACAGGCCAACTGGCTCCAACATCAGCTTTGCTAAAATCCCCATAAAGAGTGATGACTGTCCTGACCAGCACAGCTGTGAGACCCACAGTAAAAGCCTATGACAGGTTTTTGGAAAGATAAGGGCATTTACACCTTGTGAGAGTCACACTGTAGCCAGAGAGGAGCAAAATGAACCTTTACTTAATGATTATTATATCCTGTCTAGTACTTTGCCTCAAAGAAAGATATTTACATTTAGAAATTTATATTTAGAGAATTGTTTTGAAAGGCTAGGAGGGAAAGGGAAAAAAGGGCCATATAAGTGATCAACTCTTAGTTTATAGTCCTATATCACACTATTCATTCTATAGCTCCTTGGTGCCTTAATTTTCTAATTTATAAAATAACAGATACTGGATAAGATGTACTGAAATTGCTTACAGTCTTCACTCTACTGTGTTCTTTCAAGGTTTTCGGAAGCTGTGTGAGGAAAAATTCCATCCCTGTTTCAAAAGAATTCCTTTTCATAAAAAAATGGTTACATATTGCTTCAGTCCAGGTGAGAACAGCCCACCCTTTACGCCCTGGGCCAAATCCTCCAGGACTTCTTTGAAAATGCAGTGGCTTCGTCTCTGAACATAAATATAAAGCTTTGCCCCTATCATATAAGAATGCTAAAACTTACCTTCCATTGGCTTTACATAGGTAAATGCCACCCATCCAAGTGAGTTCCCTGCCCCATCTCATGGCTGAGGTAATATTAATACATGATGAATATAAGCCGAAGTTCTCCACAAATGGCACATAACAGAAGTTTATGAAAAGGATAAGCTATGTCTCAGTTACTTTTTAATTTCTGTGGAAAAAAAAATACCACGACCAAAGCAACTTACAAAAGATAGTGTTTAGTTTGGGCTCACAGCTCTAGACGGTTGGTCTGTGGCAATCATGGCAGGCAGTGTGGCAGCAGGCAGACGGGCATGGTGCTGGAACAGTAGTTGAGAGCTTATGTCTTGAGACACAGCGTAAGGCAGAGAGAGCAAACTGGGAATGGTATGGAAGGCCTTCCCCCAGTGGCACACTTCCTTTATAAGGCCACACCTTCTAATCCTTCCCAAACAGTTCCACCAACTGGGGACCAAGTATTCAAACATATGAGCTATGGGGACCATTCTCATTCAAACCATCACAGAAGAAAAGACATGGTTCCCCCTCACTGGATAACTTCTCTGTGCCTGATTTATTATATTTTCTAGGCTTGCATTAACATCTTCAAAACCTAGACGTTTATTTAGGTACTTATATTTTTTTTCTGATATCAGAGCTTTTTTTTTAATCTGCTATCAGATTTTATTTGAAAAAAAAAAATCTTGGGCCTAGTAATTCAACACTACTGTGTTCTCTCGACTACAGCTACACGCCTTGATGGGTCCTGGAAGAGACAGCATGTGAAATGTGCCAGTTCCCAGAGACAGCCAACCATCTCTGTGGCTCAGTCTGGGTAGACATTCCTGGAAGCAACCACTCAGGAGTGCTACTTTTAGAAACAATAGCAGCTAAGATCCAAAGCCGGAGCCAGGCCACAGGGCTTTATCTTCTCTAAGTCTCTTGAACATGCGGCTGTTTGAGGGTACTTACCGAGCTGATAGCTGAGTGCTAGTCTCCATGCAACACAGCCATCAGTGTTTTTTTCGTCATAAAAGCGTGGAATGTCCACAGAGCTAATCTTTTGGCACGGCAGGTTGGAAATGAGCATCAAAAACTTTAAAATGCAGAGGTGATTTTTTTTTTTTAAATCTCAGTAATGCTACCTCTTAACAATGCGTCCTGACCACATGAACATGTAGCTAGTACATAGGAAACCGTCAATGAATACTAATTGTTATTATGAAGGTGGACCCTGTATCACAATTTATAATGGTGAAAACATAAATGTCCCAGAAATATGTATGTCTATAAGTATCTGTAACATAAATATCTATAAATATATAAAATCTATATAATATACTGATAGGTAGCCACTACACAGTGCACCAAGAGTTGCTGGATTTAGGGGTTAATCAGGATTAACCAAAGAACCTGTTGAAGGTAAAATTATCAAGCCCTACCCAAGATATTCCAATTATTGCTGAAAAGATCCATAGTGGAAGAGAGTAGAGATCATATGAATCAGTAAAGAAAATGTTAATTTTGCTTAAAGTGTCATCATTTAAAGTTAAATAAGTGTTGGCTTTTCAATTCGCCATTGAAGAGCTTAATAGTGTGATGCCGGCTTAGCCAATGAAGGTCTTAGGTTTGAGCCTACATACCACAAAAAGAATAAGATGAAAGAAAGACAGGGAGGGAACTGCCACCCTTCAATAGTTCCTTGTTCAATCAACTTTTATCTTCCTAAGAGTCCTGTTTTAAAAGGACATTGTGGATCCTTCAGGTTACTGGAAACAGACTTGACTATTATCTATGTGTTATTCAGTAAGGTAGTTTCCCCACCCTATCGGGTGGGGAAATTATAAAAGTCTCCTTTTTCCTCTAATCACATCACCCCCTCTCTTTGGATAGTTCTTGCTACTTACTTCTTATCTATCACTTTATAGAAATTGCTTTAATATATGACTAAAGAAAGTGCCCCTGTGGAACAAGATTTCACTCTTGGGGCTGTCTTTCAGTTTGCTTTCTCTGGGGTTGTTTTCACAGTGAGGGTATTGAAGGCAGAGGACAGACTGCAGGTGAGCGATGTGAAAGCATTTCACGTTCATCTCTGGAGGTTGCTCTTGCTGTTCTAGCCCCAAGGTAAATAACTGTTTATCCTGTAGGTCTGCTTGCTCTACTCAATGTACAGATTCAGAAATGACTGGCACAGTATTGATTTCTTTCCAGATGACACGATGCTCCAAAGAGCGACATGATCATGCCATGCCTTGAGAGGGGAGGTTGCAAGGGTTTTATTTTTATGTTCCCGCTGTTTACTGTCATTGCCTGAGATCAGAGGGTCAGAGTGATTCAGAGGCAGTGTTCATACTCTGCATTTTAGGAAGTGTGTTGAAGTCCCAGTTTCTTCTACTTCCTCAGGAAACAACTTCTCTAACAACTGAAGTTTACAGGAACGTAATGCCATGTGTGCCAAGCGTGAATGGCTCTGATCATTTTCCCTTCATATTATCTGCTTCTCTGTAAAGCAGCAGGCACCTGATTTTATTGATTTGTTTTCCATTTTGTGTGTGGGTACGTGTGCATGCGTGTGTGTCTGAGTATGTGGAGGGCCAAGGTTGATATCTGGAATCATCCTCCATTGCCCTTCCAGTTTATTCACAGAGGCAGGATCTCAGTCAAAGACAGAGCTCACTGATCTGGCTGTTCTGGCTAACCCACCGTCCCCATCTTCTGAAGCCACACCTAGCTGGTATTTCCATGGGTTCTATTTGCCGGTGGGCACATATGTGGAGGACAGAGTGGGTGTCAGCCGTCTTCCTCAATCCTTTCCCCACCCCCAACCCCAATCCCTTACATTTTGAAATAGGGTGTTCATTGATTTGTCCAGTCTTGCTGGCCAGTAAGCCCCAAAAGATCCTCTTGTCTTCAACTTCCCCAGTGCCAGGGTTACAGGCATACAGTGACCAGCTCTTTCATTAGTGTACTAGAGATCAAGCTCAGGTCCTCACAGTTGCATGGCAAGCATGGTGCTTACTGAGCCACGTCCCCAGCCTCTGTTCCTGTGTTTCTTTCTTTTTTTTTTTTTCTCCCTGTGTTTCTTAATAGAACAGCTTTTGCAAACCCCCAGCTTTGAGTCAGACTAAGACAAAGATAGCAAGAAATCCATGGAGAGCAGGACGGTGTGGAGAACACCCTGGCTACAAAACAAAAACAGAAATACTGGCTGAGCGGGGAGAAGAATGTTCTAGAGGGAGGAAGTGTGGAGATGACTAAAAACTGCGGACTCTCAAGCTGAGTTGTACTCCCTGGGATCTGCCAAGTTTGACCGTGCTTGAGCAGTCATGGCTGTCCTCACTGAAATGGGGCTCTTGGCCTGGTCTGTCTTATTCTCCATTAGGACTATTCAAGTAGTTGCAGGGTCCACTGACTATCCACATCTTTGATTCTGTCTGTGTGTTAACTAAGCTTTTGTGCCTGAGAGCTCTGGGTTGAACTTCAGCTCTGCTACTTATTAGATGGATAACATTGAATATATCCCTTGCCCTCTCTACAGTTCCTGATCTGTGCCGTGACACCACGTAGTTTTGTTGTGATAATTGAGTAAGCTAATGTATGCACATGATTAGCATAAGAGTGCAGACAAAGAAATATTAATTACATTGCAGCTGCTGTTATTGTTTTTTTTCTCCCATAATTACCTGTTTATGTAATTTAATAAGAATTTATTGGGTAAGCTATTTAAATGAAACAAATATATTATCAATCGGGGGGGGAATATATCAAATGTCTATTTTTCCCAGGGGGTTGAATAATTTTATTTATTTATTTGAGACAGGGTTTCTCTGTATAGAGCTGGCTGTCCTGGAACTCACTCTGGCCAGTGAACTCACAGAGATCCGCCTGCCTCTGCCTCCCCAGTGCTGAGACCAAAGGCATGCATCACCACTTCTGGGCTTATGTTAACGTCTTAACTTATGTTTTCAATCCAAACCGAAGAGGACAATACAGGAACATGAAAATGAAGTGATACCCTGCATAGCTTTCACAGTAGCTAGCATAACCAAGTGATACACACATGTTTATGTTTTTTACATTAGTAGACTATGATATTATTTGGTAAGAGTTTGTTTTTTCTTTCATTCATTCTTTTTTTTTTTAAAGCAAGCTCTCACTGAATATCTCTGGCTGACCTGGATCTCACTTTGTAGCTCAGGCTGGCCTCGAACTGTCTCTGCCTCCTGAGTGCTGAGACCAAACAAGTGTGCTGCCAGGCCTGGCTGGCTTTGCTCTTCCCTTTTAAGGTTTACTTTCTACAGAGATAAAATCATTTGTTGCAAATGGAGTGATTCAGTTTAGTTGTGAAGACCAAAGGGGTATGAAATTTCTCAGTTTCCTGCTCCCCAGCCATGCATGGCCTAGGAGTGAATTAAGCAAGTAGCTGTTTCTAGGTGACTTTATTATTCCCCTGCAGCACAGGCTGCTGAGCACATGGACAGTGTACTTTTGAGGAATGTGACTGTGCTCATATCTGCTTATTAGAGTCAAGGGTCTCGTCAGTCTGTCTTGGCTATAGAATTCATATATTTTTAAGATTGCTGGTTTATTAGATTAGGCAGATTTTTAGCTTTCATTTTCCGAATGACAGCCAAACTTTACAGCCTAGAACCAGGAGCCTGGATGAACCATTTGCTAGAACCCTGAAAACTAACTTTCTCTGTTGCCCAGGCAGTTGTTGTAATCAAATTGGCGTCATGCCTAGAGCAGGCTGTGTGACTCAGTGACAGTTGCAGTCAGAGCGTGGAGTTGGAGACAAAGAGGTCATAGATCAGGAAGTCACAGTGAAGATGGCCAGCAGGGGTTGGATGTTTTGATATGAGGGCAGCAGTGTCCTTGCTGTTTAAGAATGATTTATTTTACTATCATCCACTAAACATACTTCATCCTATTTCATTGCCTGAAATTTAAACAATTTTTGGTGCCCCAAACACTTTGTTCAATTCTACAAAGTCATTCTATGGTAATAGCAAACTCCAAACATTGAAATAGGCATTCAGCCCCTCCAACAGTTTTAGATCTGTGGCTTGTAGGTTTAAATACCTACTCTTACTTGAACCACAGGCACTTTTTGAAGTCTCTTTGATTTAATATTCACCCAAGGCTAGATTAAATTCTTTATAATTGGGATAACAGAATTTATTTTCAAGAGAAATATTTAAGCAGACTTTTTTTTTCATGTTTTAAGGTCCATATTTTACTTTATTAAACAATGAAGCTACATATATATATATATATATATATATATATATATATATATATATATATGTGTGTGTGTGTGTCTTCTAAGTTATAAATATGCATGGCTAATGGTCATATAAAGTTGAATTGATTAATAGTTATGATCAAATTAAGGGAGAAGTATTCAAAATGCTGAGAAATGTAAATGAGGATAAGTTTGTAAGATTTATAGCTCAGTGTATCACTTTTTATGAATTCAGGTATTTGGCACTATGAAGTGAAAATGCTTTGATAATAGCAGATATCTTAAATTGTGGTTGAGGATAACTATTGTAATACCGGGTATCTTAGTCCATTTGTTTTCAGATACAATTATCCTGAGGCTGAGTAACTTATAAATAGCTCAAAGTTATTTCTCACAGTTCGAAGCTGTAAATTTTAAAATCAAGATGTATTTGGCCTCTGGTTTCTGCTTCCAATTTGCTTGTGGAACATTGTAACTTCACTTGGTGAAAGGTGCCAGAGCACCTTTCAGGGTTCTCTTGTTCTTCATTCAGAGGTCCTTCATCTCGTTCAGGGTGGAGGAACCTTCACGACCTGATCATCTTCTCCAAGTCTTGCCTCTCAGTGTGTTCCATTGGAGACTGTTTCAACATAATATTGGAAGGGTACATACATTCAAGCTGAAGTACGAGTAAAGATAAGAGTAAACTCGGGACAATAAGAGAGAAGGGTTCAAGATTCTGGAATAATGTCTTCATAGAAGCGGAAAATGTTGGAACCCGAGGAGTCACTATCAGCTGTATGTTAAGACATTGCAGTGAGTTGCCTGACTCAGAATCAATGTGATCAATTGAACACCTGGTTTGGGGTCAGGTGAGACCCTGGTTGGTTCTTATTTCTGTCTCTTCTGTGGTCACAAAGAATTTACTTAACCTTTAGAACCAAGTTTCACGACAATATCTATTTCCCCCGGTGGTCACAAGACCAGAGATAATGCCTGTGCTTATCACCTGGTCCCTATATACTAAACAGCAGCGGTGTGATTAAGCCGTTACTTCTGTATCTAATCATGGATAAAGGAAGCTTTGCCAAACTCCTGCAGCCTCTAACGTTTCCCTTTCTCATTAATCAGGTAGCAACTTGATAAGTTGTCCCTAAGGTCGAATGCAGCCAGAGCTGGAGGAGAGAGCAGCACGGAGTCTTGCTTCTGTGTACTTTGCACAACTAAGAAAACGAAGCCCATTTATTTAATTTACACCAGTGCCCTTGGCACCATGGGAAGTCTTCCTCCAAAAAGAAACAGATGACAAGCTAACTTCCCAAGGAGAAAACAACAATTAGCTAATACACGAACGAAGGTTGTAGCTACAGAACTGACTCAGCCGGCCGAAGAGAGTCATTTCCCAGCTCACACACCAGCCAACCAAGATTCCCAGACCACTACAGGAAGAGCTGCTTAAGGATCGATCCCACCGTAAATTACGAACTCGAAATTCAGAGATGTTCGGGATGCAGATGTTGTATCTGCACAAAAACAGAGCGCCACGTCTGGAAGGGATTTCACAATTTTCACAGTGCATTTGTTCATATTTAAAAAAAAAAAAAAGATATGGAAACTAAAAAGCCAGAGATAGGAAATGCGATAGTTCTCTCTACGTCAGGGAGAAATATTTGTCATTATGATCCTACCTACATCCCCACCTCCCCACACCCTAGCCAAGGTGCTGGGGCTCAGAGAGGAGCATTATGTATAAGGGTTCTAAAAGCCGCCGGCCTTGCTAAATTTAGGTTTGGCTTCTGCTTATGTAATTTTCCTTGTGTTTTCAATTATTTACAGGAATATATTATTTATATACGTCTAGAACTTGTGCTTTTAGCACTCAATAAGCAGGAATAATTTATAGGCTTGTGAGAGCTTCCTGTCCTTCCCTTTCAGACCCGGGCTCTTTTGCATTCTTAATTAATTGTTACATTTCTGTCTTGTGCAACTTCCTTTCCTGGCAGTCCTGTGGTAACTGGCCGGAAAGAGTTATCTTCACACGCACATTCCAAAATCCAGGTTAATTATCCTTTCGGTCATTTCTCTAACTTTCCAGAGCCCCACGGCATGACCCAGCTGATTAAGGTCCCTCACACCCTGACATTCTATCAGAAAAGAAGCCAGCTTTTCTTCTCTGCTGGAACTAGAGGTTACTTGTTTTGGCTCCCCTCCCCCATCTTGCTTTTTAAGCAGTCAAGTTACTGAACTGCCCTTTTCTCCATCTTTATCCTTTCTCCTGCCTGACCCTGATCTGTGTCATCCTGGTTCCTGACCATTCAGGCTGTCATTTCGATGAATGCCAGAAGTTAAGGCCCACGTTTTCCTTTTTTTTTTTTTTTTTCAACCTGTAATCCTTACTCCAGGTGGTCCTGACATAGATGGTGGTCCTGCCTCATAGATGGTGCTTTGATGACTGTCATCTTGCTCTGTAACTGAAGCCTGGGTGACAACTGCTGAGAAGTTAACTTGGTAGGTGCACGAGAGAGGTGGCTGTCTGTGAAGAGGCCTAGGCAATGTCCTGGTTCCCTGTACTTTGAGGACAGGATGTTTGAAGGCCAGAAGTTCCTGTTTGGGGGTGGGGGGGGGGCTGAGGGGCTAGCCAAAAAATGATTAGAACTTAGGTAGCCATCACAGTGACTGCCAGACAATGTGTAAATTCATTGTAATCTGTCTGCATGCACAAATAACCCCTCCCTGCAAGCACCATAGCAGGTGGCAATAAAAGAACCACAAAACAAACAAACAAATAAATAAATAAAAATTAAAAATAAATAAAAAAAAAGAGGTAGCATACGAATTCTGGAAAAATCTCCATCAGTTTCTAAAACTTCCAGGAATACGGGACTATTAGCATATTTCGGCATACCCATATCCTCATCTTTATTTCTTTTACACTGTATCTATAACCTCCTCCCCAGTGGGTGAAAGGTGATTTGTGAATATACCTCTGACTTCTGTTCTTGGATTCACCACTCAGTACACCCTTGGTGATATTATTTGATGATTCTGGAGGAGTGGTGATCAATTTGGGAGAAAAAAAAACAAAAAACAAACAGAAAACACTGTTAACATTGAGGTGAAGGCCCACCTCATAGCTGGAAGAACGGCACTAGAGGACTCACTTTTCTTCATGGAGCAAATGGAAAGTTCTTTGGTTGTATCTCCCTAGCCTGGAGGATGTAACTCTTTCTCTCTACCCAGAGCTTTTAGAGAAGTTAAGGCAATGAGTACAACAAGATTTTTCTCAGTGGAAAGTGGGGGGTAAAAAAAATGTCCTCCCCTAGAGGGTCTATTTGTATGGTTGCTATTACGCAAAGGCTTGGCTTGCATTTTTTTTTTTATCACTTCTTTCTCTTTGACAGAGCCGTGAGACACGAAGCTCATTTTAGAAGGCAATCCCACAGCCACCAGCTTTTATGATGATACAGACCATCCTCACAGCTGTCTTGACATGGAGGTTCTACAACCTAGCAACCAAATAGTTTATAGTCAAAAGGACTACCCAAGGACATTTTTCTTTCCTCAGCCTTGTCGATTTTTCATTTGCTGCCTCATGGCATGGTACTAGCAATCAGTCAAAACACTGTCTCTTGACTGACAGTGATAAGTCGATGAATGAGCATCCTGGTGACAGCCATTGAACTCTCTAGACCTAGGCTTGTTCATAAGAGGACCTCCTTCTGTGGTGTGACATATGTGTTAGGAGCCCCTGACAGCAACTGTCACTCAAGGCTTAAGAAATATGCTAGGACACATATACTTGATAAATATGTCAGGAGCCCTGGCCACACTTGTGAAGCGTGTGCTACAAATGCCCCTGGTTAGGTAAGACTGGCCAGCTATAGCACAGGCTGTCTGGGACCTCCCTCCTGAGGGTTGTTTTATTTTTTAGCACACTGCAGGGATAGATGCCAAAGGTTCTAGTGCCTTGTAAGGGCAACTAGACAGCCAGAGAAATCTACTTAGGACCAGCCAGTTAGGCCAAGTAGGTGGTAGTTGACTGTGTAAAAGTTGAAGGAGAGGATTCTGGGAAAGATGTTATAAAATGTCCCAGGAAAATTCATTTGGTGACAAGATATGTATTAGCTCCGTGTGAAAACCATCTTAAATATTGAGCAATTTTTTAAAAGGTGCTTAAAATATGGGTTAAAAAAAAAAGCTTTCTATGTGATATCTTAGCTACTTTGAAGTGTAGCTAGCAGCTTCTCGTTGATCCTTTTAGAATTGTTTAGCACGTGGCTAAATTGTACGATAAGTAAATGAAACTGAAAGAGAGATTGAGGAAAGTAGCCCTTTTCCTTCTCTAATCTAACCCTTCAGACTCACTCTGCATTCTTCTTGGCCCCTGGTTAGTACCCCAGGCAGATCCTGAAGATTTTCCAAACCAGTTTGAATGTTAAAACACTCACACTTCCCTTGATTTAAAAAAAAAAATAAAATAAAATAAAAAAAAAATCTAGAGATCTTATCTCTTACGTATAGCCAGAGGTTAGGCCTGGTTTGGTTCAGAAGCCTTCAGGGAAAAAGGGACTACAGCTTCCAGCTTTCCTCTTCTTAACCTTGTTTTTCCACGCCCCTGGGCCCAACACATTGATAGCAAGATCCTTTAGGACAGAGGGAGGGCCCGGAGGTAAAGTGAAAGTGAAAAGGTTTTAGCAAAACCTCTATCCCATAATCTGAGCCTTAGGAGGATGAGGCAGGAGGATAGTTGCAAATTCCGGGCCTGTTTGTGCTGGAGTAAACCATTGTCTCAAACAAAATAAAACAAACAAACAAACAAAGCATAAAGAAAAGGATAAGGCCTCACCTAAAAGGGGCCAAGTAATTGGAAACCTATTTCTTTTACAAGAAAGACACCAAGTTCTGGATTTTCCCTGCATAGGATGGTTCTGTGGGTTTCTCAGGGACTCCCGGACTCCAGGCTTTCTATTCTCTTCAACTATTTGTTTTAGGTGCTCTCCTAAGCCTTTAAGGACTCTCCCAAATAGACTTTCACACTTTCGCAGCTCTCACAGATATTTCTTCTGAGATAGTACTGCTAACGCAAGCCACATTCCAAAACAAGGACTTTTCTACAGCATGAATGTAACTAGCATAAATGTGATTGCTTTCTGGAATGATCATTTGGCTCCCTGGAAAAGCTTGAAGGCTTTCTGCCACAGACTCCTTGAAGAACATCTTGGTCCCACCAGAGCCACTTTTCTCTGTTCTACCACAGTGGGTCATTCCTGACATTCCCCCCCCGCCCCCTCCGCAGTGATTGTTAATATTGACAAAGGGTGCAAGGTGGTGGCTCAAAAGAGAAATGTTTGGGTTGGATCGAATTGACAAGGAGTAGAGTTGGGATGTTACTCATGATTGTCAACTTGATGAGATTTAGAAATGGAAACAAATCTCTGGACATGGCTGTGAGGGAGTTTGGAGATTTGCTAACTGAGGTGGAAAGACTGAAAGTGGGTGGCGCGACTCAATGGGCTTGGCTCCTAGGCTGAACATAGAGAAAGAAAGGAAATGAACACTAACTTCATTGCCCTCTGCTTCCTGGGTGTGTATACAACGTGACCAGACATTTTAAGCCCCTGCTGCTGTGCCTTTTCTGCCAGGCTCCACCATACCCTAGAACTATAAGTCAAAAGAAACCTTTTCTTTCTTTTTATTTTTTAAATTATTTAATTTTATTTTATGTGCATTAGTGTGAAGGTGTCAGATCCCCTGGAATTGGAATTGTGAGCTGCCATATGGGTGCTGGGAATTGAACCTAGGTCCTTTGGAAGAGCAAACAGTGCTCTTAACCACTGAGCCATCTCTCCAGCCCAAACTTTTCTTTCTTAAGTTGCTTTTGTCAGCTATTTTTGTCCCCACAACAAGACAAGTAACTAAAATGCCTTCTGTTTAGCTTTTAGCTTCTCCTTCTAGGCAGTGCATGCACCTATGGGTGATTCAAGTTCTAGGGAACAACTGGTCAACTTCCACTCGTGGTTTTTTTTTTTTTTTTTTTTCACCATGCTGTTGAAGGAGTAGCAGGCAGCAAGCTCTAAGTGTTCACAAACTGACATGGACTCAGAGGCAGGGGAGTTTGTCTTGTCTCCCTCTGGTGAGCCTCCATCCTCTCTCAAGTGTGCCTTTTTTTTTTCTCTCTCTCCTCAGCCTCTCTCTCTCTGGATGTGAGGATCTCACAGAGCACTAACACAATTACAACAACGACATCTCTCTAGCCTCTCTGCTCCTTTTCTTTCGAGCATCCACATAAGCCATTAGGATGTAGAAAGTCCATTGTTCACTCTGTACCCGTCAAGGGCCACAGAAGCATTGACATGTTAGTCTGTCTGATAAGCAAAGAGATGTTACATTGATCTTACCTTCCTTCTGTATCCACGGTGAACAAGACTGGAGCTCTTCCCACATGTTGGTCAATCTTTCGTCTCTCTCTTTCTCTTTCTCTCTCTCTCCATCTGTTCCTTTTGCCTGTTTATATCTTTTGCTTGGTTTTGCAGCCTTAATTTTTTTTATTATTAATTTTTAGAAAAGCATGTCATATTTTAGAGACATTTGTCTTTTCTGGCACGTCAAATACAAACGTTACCTCCAGTTCTTTGATATGTTGGCTTTACGTGTATCTGGTTTGTCAAGGAAGTTTTTCAGTTTTCTGTAGTGAATTTATCAGGTTTCCTTCTGGTGCATCTGGATTTTATGGCATCTGTAGGAAAGCTCTCAGGTTATAAAAAAAAATATTAACCCATTTCCTACTAGTGTCTTTATGACATAATTTTTAATTGATCTTGCAGAATATATCATGGAAAAAAAAGAATGTGGCTTTTTATTTGCATCTAACAGATCCAAGATCTCTTTAATTCTTTTTGCTCTACTGTTAGAAAAAAACTCAAGTTTCCTCTTATTTTACAACCTTGTTTTTTGTTTTGTTTTGTTTTGAGACAGAATTATGGAGCCCAGGCTGATCTTGAGCTGGCTGTTCAGCTGAGGTGGGCCTTGAACAACTCCTCTTATATCTCCAAGTGTATTGATAAATGATGTATTGCTACCTACAAGCCCCCTTTTAAACAAAACTTCTTACAGCTAAATGCAAAGATAAATCATAAAGGCAATGTTTTGTTGCTTGAGATAATGCCCATTGTGTACTTTCCAGGAATCTCAGCCCAAATCTTTTGGGTGTTTGTTTCGAGGTCCAGCACTTGTTTGAATGGCAGTTACAGCTCGTTTCAGATCCAGTGATGCCAGAAGCAAGAGTAGTTGCTCCACATCAATTTTATAGTGGATGCCAGAGAGGGGAAGTAATAGGCCTAAGGTCACAGAGCAAATGAGGGTGTTGAAATCCTAGGTTCTGGGTCATTTAGCCTGTTGCCCTAATCGTTGGACATCATCATGTACAAAGCTCAGGTAGAAAGCATTCTTCTTCTTATTGCATCACTCAATGAATTACATAATCCACAACAAAAACAGCCGGAGGGCCGTGGATAAGGTAAAGCTCAACCCATTGAAATGCGCAGATGTTTCAGTGAATTGGGAAAACGGCCTGCTCACAGAGATCATATATAATTGACAATGTGAGTCAGACTTGGGCATCATTCAAGATTAATCTTATCCCCTTAATGAAATTGCTGATTGTTTTGACTTGTTCCTCCCTGTCTTCCGAGCTGCCTGACAGTGCTTTACAGAGACAGTCTTGTTTGTCTGAGGCTCTGTTCGCAAATGCTGAATTACGGAGTGCATTAAGGAGCTGAGGAGATCTGTTTGGAGAGGCAGGAGCCCAGTAAAGCTTCTCATTTTTCCACGCCGACTGATGGATTCGGAGTCCTCTGAAGGGGTGCTAAGTGTTTAACATGTGCCAGCTTTGTCACCTGACGTGAACCCTTTTATTTCAATCTCCCAGTCTTCACACACACGCAGCAAGGAGCGGAGGGGGAGGGGGACTGCTGCCAGAGAGAGGGGGTGGATTTCTGTCTTTGGAAGCAGGGAAAGGTAGGAGGGAGTGTGGGCGGGGGCACCAAAGAAAACCTGCCTGCGTCTTAATTACCTGGCAAATGCTCTGTGATGGTTTCATAGGTCATTGGATTGCTTCCAAAAATGTTGTTTTGCAAAGGTTGTGTGGAGTCAGGTAGGCCCGTTGGCGAATAGGCTGTTCTTTGCCAACAACAGGATATGAAAGTATTCGTCTCCAGGAAGGTCCCTGTTCCCGAAATGGTCTGGGGAAGTCGGAAATGGCCTCCATCTGACCAGCTGCTATTTTCTCTAAACTCAAGTGGCTTTGGGGATTGGTCCCAGCACCTCATAGTCTGGGAGGCTATGTTTAATCTCAGGTGCCTCGAGTTCTTCAGTTAGCCTGTGGTTTATGTGGTCAGCGCAGACAGCACTGACTCCATCGGAGTTACAGGCAATGATTGTGCTTGTCGCAGAAATGCTTCATCCCCTGATGTGCTTTCAAGTGCTGTGTCCTATGAATCCTGTTGGCAAGAAAACCCTCCTCCACCCTAGCACTTAGTTAATAAATACAGCTTGAAATGCCGCCAGAAACGCATATGTTTGCTGTGCTGTTAGATTCCTTTTTGAAAGGGGAAGGCTCTTCTGAACGTGATACACAAAAGACTATTAATTAAGCTAGCTCCCAGCGTCTCCCTGCAGAAAGAAGAAAAGGTAAGAGCACACATTGTTACATCGCTGATTGCTTTGTTGGACGAAGTTTATTACTCATGCTTCTAGAGAAGAAATAGCCATGCTGACCCCTCAGTTGTCTCTCTTAGCCTTGTGCTGTGCACACAAAACTACTCATTAATGTCAACAAAACTTGTGATACCATATCCGGCGGGGCGGAGGCAAGAGGACTAGATCCCAAAGTCAACATCTTTGCAATGCATTCCCAGATGAAAACGACAAAAGTCTCGTTACCCTTCAATCCAGCAGAAAACGAGCTGGATCATTCAATACCCAGGTTACAGATGAAGCAAAATATTTTAGGGTTGTGCTTCCTTCTCTCTATATTTATGTATGCAATCGATCTTAAAACATTTTAACCAAACTTGTCCCTAGGTAGAGTTGAGTACGTTCATTAAAGCTCACACGGAAAAAAGACTTCTAGAAAATAATTTAAACCCACATAGATGAAGGAGGAAATAATAGCCACCCAAGCAGGCACACGCATGAGGAGTCTAATCGGAAGACAAGATGCGTGTTGGATAAAAGAGCTAGGGAGGTGCCTTCAAGACCCTAAAAACACAAAAGAATTCTTAGCTTGATTTTTATTTCCTTAATGAGTCTATAGTTGGATTGAAAGGAATGCTCCCCCACCCCAAGGCTCAAGCTCAGTTCTAAAGCCAGATCCCCTAAGAATCCACGTTAACATGCCTTTTATTCTCTGTCAGCTTCATTGTGTGCAATGTGTGTCCCTGAAGACTTATATACCACCCTTTCCCACTCTGGGTTCTATGAAGATGGCCGCTCTGGACTTGATCAGCCTTGCCCCTGGCCTTTGCTTTGGTCCGGCTAATGCGCAGGACTGGCAAGAAGACAGAAGGAAGTAGAAAAAAGAGACGGATCAAGTATTCTCACTGCCCTTCCCTCCAGGCCTTAGCTTGTTAGTGGCTCCCGTCGGAGGTCCTTCCCGTAGTACAGCTTGTGCTGGGACCCAGCCTTCCTCCCTTCTCTTGTGCTTCAGATTTCAGACTGCTCTTGCTGGTAGCTCCTTTCAGTGTGAGTCTAGGGATAGATTCCATCTTTGGTTGGCTCTCCTCAGCCCTCATTCCTCTGTCTTTCACACACTCTGAGTGAGCCATCTGTTTTCTGCTGTGACGATGACTTCTTCATATATCCGTAGCAGCAAGGCTTCTTAGAGCAGAAAGCAGTCAGTTCTTGATTTGGATCCAACCATGTTATCATGTTACGGGTTTCTGGTAGTGAGGCACTCCTGAGCCACCGGCAGTAGGCTTGCAGGCTTGCAATTCGTACTGTGTTCTAGCTCCATGTACTGCCATGCGAGCTGCTAGTGACCGGCTTGGCTTTGCTGCTCCAACCTTTCCTTTCTTGGGATCATTTAAGTGAGTGTTTTCTACCTGTCATTTACTATGGTGAACTTTCTGTATATCTTAGTACATCTCCAGAATAGTTTCTGCCTTTATCCACATTTTACAAACAAGAAAAGTAGAAGAGAAGTTACCAAAGGTTTACACATTTGGGAAAAGTAGAGATTTAAACCCTGTTCTATGCACTGTGTCCTAGCTCATCCCCTAGCTTAGATCTCAGAGTTTCCAATAACTTATACAGCGTGTTTCTGTGTACACTGGTGCATAGAGCATCCCAGCTCTTCAAAACTTGGCTATTCGTATGACCTCACAGGACTTGTGGTCCCCACCCATCTCATGGTCCTCCCCATCTGGAGTTTGGTATCTGACTTAGTCCATCGGCAAGATCTGTTATAACAGGACACCGATGAGTGGCTTAAAGAATAAAATTTGTTTCCCATTGTTCTGGGGTCCAGAAGTCCAACATTCAAGGTGTCCAAAATCATTTTGAGACCTCTCCTCTTATAGGTTTAGTTTCTATATTTTTGTGTTCCTATTTCCCCTGTCTTTCATTTTCTTGTTACGCTGGGGATTAATGCAGGATTTTGCACATGCTAGGTAAAGTATTTTACTTCTGCTGTATACTCTCAGCCCTTGATTTTACAACGCCAACTCTAATAACTCATGACCCTGCCCTTATAATGCCACTTAGCCTCATCACCTCCTGATAGGTTCTTTCTCTAAATAGTCACATGGGAGTAAGGGTTTCAACATATGAAGATTATGGGAACACAACCTGGTCTGCCATGATATCTTTCTTTTAGGAACTGGATTAAGCATTGGTTCCTGATCCACTGTGATAGAAAACAAGGATAGAAATCAGATCGTTTATGTTAGGGGAAATTTTTTCTCTTCCTCACATTTACAAGGAGATAGATATCCTCTAGCTGGGAGATGACTCAGTAGATAAGAGAGCTTGCTGTGAAAGCATGAAAACCTCAGTTCATATGCCCAGATTTCATGTAAAGATGGTGTGACTGTGTGTGCCTGTAACCCAAGCACAATAGAGAAACAGAGGCAGGAGAATGGGGCCCTTGCTGGCTGCCAGCCTAGCTTCACTGGCAGACCCTATCCAAAAGGAATCAGGTAGAGAGTGCTAGAGCAAGAGCAAGTGGTGGTTGGATAAACACGGCCCCCAAAGACCCCTCTATGTGAATGTTTGGTCACCAGAGAGTGGCACTACTTGGAAGGGATTAGGAGGTGTGGCCTTCTTGGCGGAAGTGTGTCATGGGGGGTGCCTTTGAGGTAAACAAACAAACAAACAAACAAAAACAAAACAAAAACTCGTCCTAAGCCCAGGGTTTCTTTCCTGCTGTCTATGCATCTGGATGTAGAACTCTCAGCTCCTTCTCCAGCACGTGTCTGCCTTCACGCTGCCATGCTCCCCGCCATGATGACGATGGACTAAACCTCTGAAACTAAAGCCTGAGTTAAATGTTTTTCCTCATAAAAGGTTCTGTAGTCATGGTGTCTTTTCACAGCAACAGAACACTGACTGAGGCAGCAAGTGACCTGATTTCACCCTCTGGTCTCTGTGTATACATGGTACATACTCCCTCATGTGTACATGTACCACAACATACATATACAAGCACAAACATAACAAATAAAACCTTCCCAAGTACTTAGAATTGTTTAAGCCAGAATGACAAGATTTGAAGACCCCTCTTCAATTGAATTTAAACTATCCAGGGAGGACCTTGACAGAGTTTTCATATTTAAAGCATCCTGCCTTAATTTCAGGCTGAGAAATAATAAATTATACTCCTAAGAAGTATAATTTACTTATAAGCTTACTTACTTATTTACTTATTTATTTACTTACTTATTTACTTACTTATTTCTTTAAAGTTCTCTACGAAACCTCTTCTTTTAATTTATTTTTATTTTATGTGCATTGGTGTTTTAACTTCATATGTCTCTATGAGGTGTCAGATGTCTGTGTGAGGGTGTCAGATCTTGGAGTTACAGACAGTAGTGAGCTGCCATGTGGATGCTTGGACTTGAACCCCGGTCCTCGGGAAGAGCATTAAGTTCTCTAAACCTCTGAGTCATCTCTTCAGCCCCCCTACTCATTTATTTATGAGATAGAGTCAGGTGTACATGACCATGCCTCTCTCTCTTTATCTCTCTCTGTCTCGCTCTCTCAGTTCTTGGTAGTTGATTCCAAAACCTCATGCATACTAGGCAAACACTGAGCCTGCGTCATATTTAATATTCTGTTTTGAATTTAATTTACGTGTAGATTCTGAAGTAATTTGCATATAGAGAAGAGATGGGTACGTAGAAGAGAACTGCCAATCCAGTGATTGTTTCAAAAACAATTAGAGGTGCTTAACCAAGAGAGAACAAGGGATTAGAGCGATGGCTTGGCAGTTATAAGTGCCTACTGCTCTTGCAGAGGACTTGGCTTCTGTTCCCAGCACCCACATGGTGGCTCACAACCATCTATAACTTCAGGTCCAGGGGAACATGCAAGCAAAACACTCACACAAATTAAATAAAGCTTTGAGGAAAGCTAGAAAGTGGTGATAGTGAAAAGAGAGGAGTGGAATAAATGTCTTGTTCTTTGACAAACTTTTCACTGATAAATTGTATCACGGAAAAAAATGGTGACGTATAAACAGTACATATCTCTTTTCTTAGCCTCTTCTACTTCCCATCCCCTTAAGGCTTCTGGTCTATTTGTTTCTTCTCAGTCTAACCTCTGGAAGAGATAGATCCCAGCTACAGTGGAGTGGTGCTGGAGTTAGCCAGTTCTCACAGAAACGCTGATGCTTGAGAGCGAAGAATCATCTGATATCTGAGCATCTCAGCATTCAGGCGTATGGATAACCTAGTAGAGGGACCAGATCTCTCACCATTCTGTGTGGAAAGGGAGAGTTGGAGTGTTTTCACACGTTTTTGTTTTGTTTGTTTGTTTGTTTTTGAGACAAGGTCTCACTGTGTAGCTCTGGCTGTTCTCCTCACTATGTAGGCCAGGCTGGCCTTAATTCATAGAGATCTGCCCGCCTCTGCCTCCTAAATTCTGGGATTAAAGGCACATGCCACCACAGCCAGCTATTTTTACACATTTTTATTTTTTTTAATTAACAGAACATTATTTAGAATGATTTTGTGTGTGTGTGTATGTGTGTGTGTATGTGTATGTTTGATTGTATGTTAGCACAGTCTCTGTTTGCTTTAAGAGTACAAATACTACAATGAAGATCCAATACACTGGTAGTGGTCCAGACTACTTGTATTTTCTTTAAATCTCTACACATGCATCTTAAACTTTAATTTAAACGTTTATTTGACATTCATTAGTTCATTTGCATGTATGTGTGTACATGTGCACGTGAGGGAGGCGGATGCCCCAGCATGCAGGCAGATGCCAGAGTACAACTCGAAGGAGCCGGTTGTCCCCTGTCAGTGTGCGGTTCTTGAAGAGTACAAATCCACGAACACAACTGGTCTTAAGATTACTAAGAAATCATCTGCAATTTTAGTGGTGGTGGTGGTGGTGGTGGTGGTGGTGGTGGCGGTGGTCCGTTGGTTAGTTTTTAGAGACGGTTTCTCTGTGTACACCTGACTGTCCTGGAACTCACTCTGTAGACCAGGCTGGCGGGAACTCAGAGATCCGCCTGCCTTTGCCTCCCGAGTGCTGCAATTAAAGGTGTGTTCCACCACCATGTGGCTTACTCTGGAACCAATCTTAAGTTTTGGAAGTGGTGACCTATATTCCTCTGAGTCAGAGAGCTCCTGGATGAGCCATGCAGCTTGAAGGTGGGACTGTGTGGGTGCAGGGTTTTCTTCAGTCTGAGATTTTAGGGAACACTTTGACATTTGACCGCAGGAAAGAGAGCTTCATGCAGTCTGTATGGTATCTTCACATTTCATGAAAATGAACATTAAAATCTCATACTTTCTCTTTGTATGTGACTTCAGCGATTTTCAGACACAAAGGATCAAACTAAGTTATTTTTAAATGATCCTTAGCTAGCAATATGGAGCTCTGCTGTGTTTGACAGGAGGATAGTTGTGTTTTGTCTCACAAACACAACTAAAAGATTGTGTGACCTTCCGTGGTTATCAGGAACAGATAGCACACAGACAGTGAAGACTGAAAAACTCGAATCAAAAGAGCCTCACAGTTCTGTCTTCTTAAGTACCAGAGTCATAGGCTGTTTCAAAGCCAGCTCTGTAGAGGAGTCTTATTTATTTTTTAAGATTTATTTGCTTATTATTTAGTGTTCTGCCTGCATATGTGCCTGCACCCCAGAAGAGGACACCATATCTCATTACATGATGGTTGTGAACCACCATGTGGTTGCTGGGAATTGAACTCAGGACCTTTGGAAGAACAGCCAGTGTTCTTAACCTCTGGGCCATCTCTCCAGCCCCAAAGCCAGCTCTGAAAGACATAACAAAACAAAGCAGATCAGGTGTGCTGACACACACTTAGAACAGTCTTACTCTGCTATTGTAACAATCTGGATCTGTATGTGTTGTGTATATGTGTGTGTGTGTGTGTGTGTCTTTAAGCTTCATCTATGTGACTCAGAAATCAACACAGCTTGGCCATGTGGATCATGTATACATTCTGAGTGAATAGAGCCCTTGATCACATTCCTGCCAATTATGCTGTTCTCAAAAAAGATCTGAGCTAAGTCTTAACATGTCAAGAATGTTCTGAGGAAGGAAAAAAAAAGCCAACAGAACCAATGGTGGGGATTTTTCAAAATTAGAAAGAAGAGGGGCTTATGGGAGCAGCAAGTTGTCTCTTTTTCCAGGCAAGTCATACTGAGGTAAAATAAATGTTATTGGAGTTACTATGGCATGATCTTCTCTTAACTGAGGGCACAAAGCTTTAGGGACTTTAGAAAATATCATTTTAGCAGCACCTGTCCTTCTGCCGGTCCATGATTCTCTCTCATGATATCTACCTTATTCTGGCTAGAAGAACATGCACTTGCATTTTAGCTTTATTTTCCACATCTGAACTTCCACCTCCAGCCCCTTGAGCTTGAATCGCTAGAAGACAGGAAATCCGTTTTATTGCTGTTCAATCTCAAGGCAATCGCAGTGAACAAGCTGACTAGTTTTGATGCTGAGCTTCAGTTTGGAGGCCTGTGCCACTCGGAAGATGTCTTCTGGAGAATCGCGTTGCAATTCTTACAGCGCAACCTCCGGGCGCTGGACAGTCTTCGTACATTCTACGCTTGGCCTCTTCTTGGATTGGACCAGGCAACCTCTCAAATCAAAATGACGGAATTGTTTTTCCCTGACTGTGGACTTTGGAAACCTGGTGGTGAGTCCGTCAGCCATGTACATGTAGGCTGTGCAGTTGGCACGCCCAGAGGTGAATCCCAGTTTTGTAGTTTCTGGCATTGACCTTAGGCAGATTTCTTAATCTTACTAAGGGAAATAGTCTAGACGAATTCCAGAGGCGGGTGCCCATGGCCCGAGGGCATTTCCTGTTGCTCTCAGCACTTGCGTAGGTGAGCTGGGTTCATTTAGAGGCAACAGGATGAGAATGACTGGAAGCCATCTTTTGGGCACCACCGGAAGCCTCAAAGAGAGAGGTCTGTGTTGTGCTAAGGCTTTGGTATGAGCTGTTAAAGTCTACCCAGAGAAGTAACATGGAGACAAGCAACTGGGTCTTGACATTGCTTCCTGCACTTGGAAGGGCTATTAGCACTCCTACACAATCTACCCTAGAGAATAGGGAAAGTCGGCTACCGAATGGGCTGCTAGGAATCCCAGTATTGTCACCACACCCTTGAACTGTGAAGGAACCGTGGAAACCCCCAGACAGGGCTTCCTCTACCCAGACCTGTGAAAGGAAATTACCCTTCTAGACGTTTTTTTTGGATTTGGGAAATGCAATTAACTGACATCTCTGTGAAGTCCCATGTGAATCACTGTAAATTTATTATTATTGTTATTATTATATACTGGCATCTTGTCCTCTCAGCTGCATGCTGTGGAGTTTGGAGCTCTCTCTCTCTTTATACTTACACAGCTCAGAAAGTGCCAGCTGTGGAACAGAGATGTAGGGGCTCTTTCTCCAATGGTATTATCTCCACTTCATGGTGACCAATCCTTTGAGGCCCCTCCTTGCTGGATGCCACAAGACGGGTGTACAGGTGAGGCAGGAGCCTCAGGATTTGATTTCCAAATAGTTTCCTCTCCTGAAAAGCCTTTCCAGCACTGTAAAGAAGGCAGCTAGAACATGGCCTTCTTACAGCTTTGACACTCTCTGAAGTGACTTGAATCATCTGACTTGCTGAAAGTATATTTACTTAAAAAGAAAGAAAGAAGGAAAAAAAGAAAGAAAGAAAGAAAGAAAGAAAGAAAGAAAGAAAGAAAGAAA
>NW_026585504.1:18424997-18449524 GCF_907164565.1 Psammomys obesus
AGAAAGAAAGAAAGAAAGAAAGAAAGAAAGAAAGAAAGAAAGAAAGAGTCACGATCCTTATGACAAAGGCGGCAGCATTCTAATAACCCTGGGTAATTTGGTGAATCATGTCAGTGATTCCTTCCGTAACAGGCATTTCCCTCAGGCCATCCCAGTCATGAGATAGAGCCGGGATGTCCTACTGTATGGAATTGATTGTTCTGCCCCCCCACCCTTGCCTGTGACCTGCAGGAACATCTATCTCACCCAACCCGTTCCTCTGCTCAGATGGAGGAGATCCTTCGGGGATGGGTGCATAGGAACTGTAGTCATTCCCACATGTTCATCTCTGTCTGGCAGCAGCAGTGGTTCCTGACCTGGCCTCGGGCCACAGAACCATCTGCCAGTCTTCTCTGACCTCTTTCTGATACAAAATGTTCCACACAGCAGGACAGAATGCTTTCTCTTCCTTCTTTATTCCAGTGGACACAGCCATTTCTTGACTACAAGAAGCGAAGGCATTACACCTAGGGATCACTATCGGGGTTCCTCTCTTCTGCGATGAGCCATGTCAGCCAGCCCACCCCATCTTATTTTCCTTTGAAGGGAAAAATCATCTTGGTTTGTCTCCTTTTCCCTTTCTGACAGCCTCAAGACCTCTTCCTCTAGATATTGCTTCCTATTTCTATCAGACATTTATGCCAAGATTGAAGGAACAGATTTCACTGCAGTTGTGTTGAGGGTTACAATGAAATGATACCAATGAAAGGACTGATTTCTGAATATAGCCTTGACTTAGATTTTCATGAAGCAGTTGATTATGTGTTTATATTTTCATGCATTACATTATCTTTTTGAGACAGAGTCTTAATATGTAAGTATGCTAAGCCTTGGACTTATGGTCTTCCCGCCCAACCCTTTTAATTACAGGCAAGACTTTTAAAATTATTTGGGCTTTGTTATGTTTTGCTATTAATAGACTATTATATGAAAAAGTTAGACTTACATAGCATTAAATAGACAATATCGGGAGTTCTTGTATACCCGTCCTCCTTTATATAGATAAAGTGCTCAGTGCTTGGTTTGGGAATTCAAGGACTGTGGGGTAAATAGATGCCGCCTTGTGAATACATTTCTAACTTGTTGAGTTACTAAGAGGCATGCAAGCCACTTCATAACTTCAGCATCCTGAACAGATCATGCGCCACCTGGCAAATTTATTAAATGTGCTCACTGCAGAAACCTTCCAGTCATTCAAATGAGAATCATTAGGGTTGGTGAATGTTTATTTCACAGTTCAATATACTTTTTTTTCCCCTTTTTCTACTTCACAAGAGATCTAATATAGCCAAATAGCATTCTAACCGTAACTAGGACGTTCTAATTGCTGGTCTCCTTCCAAGACCTCTGTTCTGTGTCCTTATCCTAGTCTAGACCATTTGCCCAGAACCACAAATTGATTTTGAAAAGCTCCCACCGTTGCAGTCTGGAAGCCGAGTGGGACTCCATTACTGTATGCTTTCATCTTTAGTTTCCTCAGCTAAATCCCTCATGCCCTTAAAGGGCTGGAGAGTTTGAGGTTCACATTAAGGATCTAGTAATGGCTGAAAGCCGATGAAAAGGCTGTAAACATTTGGTGATTTATTGCTACTAGAGAAAAGGGCTTTGGCTCCTTCATAGTGGCTAGGAGGAAGTGTTAAGAAGGAAGATTTACCTTTTCAATCCAGCTATCTTATTTCTGATGTTTGGGCTACACACACATACACACACACACACCACACTACACAACATACCACACACAGGTCACACAGCACATACAACATACCACACACACATACACACCATACCACACACACACTACACCACACACCACACACACACATGCACACATACATACACACACACCATGCACCACACACAATGCACATGTACACACACACACACACACACACACACACACATACAACTTTTAAGAATAGAACTTTTTTGCATCTTACAAAAATGAGAAAACTAGAATACAACAGTTTTCTCTGAACCTTATTCAATGCCATAGTGCAAGTAAATGCACAAAGGTAAAAAGTTGGACAAGGCCAACTTGAGTAAGAATTGACTTTCATTTTCAACCTACTGAGGAAAGGTAGAGTAGGTGGAGGGGACAACTATCGACAGGCATGATGTGAACATTATCAAGGCACTTGCCTGCCCCCAAATATCTTTCCCATGGCTCTGTCACCAACACTGAAAGGCAGACAACCTCTGGTAGCCAAGATAAAGACTTTGTCCCTACAGGTGTCGTTAGAATAATAAACATCCACCATGTGAGAAAAGCAAGCGCCAACACCTTAGGGAATACTTGAAGTGTGAATGCATAAACTTTTAATTTTAAGAAAGAAGTTAAAAATTTTGAGATAGCTGCGGCTCCACACAGTTGGATCGAGTGGTGCAGAGTCCTCACACCTTCCGTTCAGTTTCTCTGCGGTACAGTATCCTGACAAGGAAGCTAACATTGATTCCTTTTGTAGTCTTTGTTCTGATTTCCCATTTCACGTGTACTCTTTGTGTATATGGATATGTGTATATGTGTAAACACACATATATTTAAGTGCATGCAATTTTATGATGTATAAATACATATGACCACCAACCATCATAGTCAGGATATATAGATACAAAATTCAAATCCTCAGATATGTCCCCCCGACTCCACCCCTGTCTACCATGCTGTCCATTGCCAACCAATCATTTCACTGAACATGGAGAAATCGAGCTGGTGTTGAACAAACAGAAGCTTCACTCTTGTTGACTAATGTTCATGGTGCTGGAAGATGTTTTGCATATTACCAGAGATGAAGAGTAATCGTCAGTATCACCCAGCTGTAAACCCTTCAATCTACAACAGTAACTCATCTGTAAGGTATACGGGCACAACAATAGAACAAATGTTATGGAAGCAATCAATGATTTTTTTGACCAGATTCGAGGCCCATTCTAGGAGATGGAATCCATACCTGACCCTGCTAAAGTGGCCAAGAACCTGAGACTAGACAGGACATAGGCCCCAGGGGAAATCCTGCTATCCTTATTCTGCTAAAGGAACACCAGAACAATGAAATGACTGCTAAAGACATATTGCTGTACTCAAAGACCAGAGCATCACTCAACCTTCAGCCAAAAAGCATCTTCTTGAAGTAGAAGGTAATTGACACAGAGATCCACAACTGGAAATGCTCAGATGATCAAAGACATTGGAGCATTCAGCCCTAAAAGGGATGTCTTCATCAAACACTTCCCCTCAAGGCTCAGGGCTATATTTTAAAGAGGAAGTGAAAAGATCTTGAAGGCCAGAAGTGGTGGATGAATCCGAGAAAACTGTGTCTTCTGGACACAACAGAGTTGATTTTCACATCAACTCTTGGAGGCTATGACAGCACACGTAAGACCTGCAGAGGTTCAAACTGGACAAATTCCCAGCACTGAGAAGGGGGTGTAGACACAAAGTCACCCCTAACTAAGAAGCTGTTTGCAATTGGTAAGTGCCAGGGAAGGGAAAATCCATTCTCTCTAATGACATCTTAATGGGTATATCAGTCACACACCGGAGCAGGCTCCATGTCCAGGAGTAGCTGTTCAACACAAAGCAGGCTGCATGGTTTTCGTGTGTGTGTGTTTTGTTTGTTTGGGATTTTTTTTTTCTTTTTTGCTTGTTTTTATTTTCATCTTTTGCTTTTAATTTTTTTTGAGAGAGACAAAGAGAACAGAAAGTTGGGTGAGTAGGACAGTGAGGATGACTTAGGGAAGGTGAAAAATATGATCAGAACATATCCTACAAAAATAATTAAATAAAAAATTAATTAAAAAAAACCCGAAAGTTTAGCAACATTATTACGTATGGAATCTAGACCATGAAACCAGTTTTGTTTTTGTCACCTAACATAATGCTTTACAAATTTGTGTACCAACAGTTTGTTTCATTTAAAACAATGTTTAAAAAGATATTTACTTATTGCTGTTTTATGTATATGAATATTTTGCCTGTATGCACACATGTGTGTACAATGGGTGGGCCAGGCACCTTTGGGGGCCAGAGGACACCATTGGATTCCCTGGAACTGGAGTTACAGGAGGCCCTGAGCTGCATTGTGGGTGCTGGGAACAAAAAACTGGGTCCTCTGCAAGAGCTCTGACTGTTCTTAATCACTGAGTGATCTCTCTAGTAATCTGTCCCCACATCCCCACACCCCCCCCATACCCCTGCTGGAGAATCTTCTATGGTTATGGCTGTACCGTAAGGTAGCTAAAGGATATTTGGGCTATTTCTAGCTTTTTGCATTTGTGAATATTTGTGTCTCAGTTTTAGTTAAGGAGTACGATTTTATTTATTTATACTATTTTTAATATATATATATATATATATATATATATATATATATTTACTCTGAGGACTGTGCTAGACATAGGTAATTTACCATAGTTTGCTGGTACTGATGTTTTTACCATTTCTAGGGAAGTGTGGAAAGCATTTCCCACACATACTGAGCACCTCATCAAATGCTGTTTTATGTTTTTCACTTCAACAATGAACCATGAGAATAGGTGGGCATCATAGGTACTCCTACCATTACCCATTCTGTTCATTTTCTGGGTAAGATGAAAGCAAAAAATTACCAATAAGAAATTACCTTGTCATTAATTTTATATATCATGAGGACTTATGACTACCCATGTAAAAAAGTATTTCAAATTAATCCTGTCTTTTGAAAAAAATGTTATTACTATCTTCTGAATATTGAGGTTCCCTTAAAATTCAAATGGTAGACCTACTGTTCCACAGAATAACAAGAAGATATGGGTATGGCCTTTCTCAAAGTGATTAGGTTATGAGGGCTCTACCCCCATCAATGGGATCAGAGTCCTTGTAAAGGAGGAAGGGGAAGTTTGTCCTGTCCTTGCACCCCTTCTGCTGTGTGAAGACACAGAAGCTGCATCTGTGAGGAACAGGCCTTCACCAGACACTTAATACATGGCTGTGTTTTGATCTTGGACTCCCTCACCCTCAGAACTATTGGAAATAAATTTGTGTTGCCTGTAAATTACACAGCCTAAGAGATTTTTTTTTTCGTTGTAGAGAGAATATCTTGTGCATTGTATGGATGTGATACCCGTCAATTAAATAAAACCTATGGACCATAGGAAAGCATAGACTAGAAGGTGGGACATCCATCAGGATAGATCCTGGCATGAGAAAATCACCTGGGAAATGTGAGGAGGACAGATGCATGGTACCTGAGCAGAGGTAACCAGTCACGTGGCAGAATGTAGATTAGTATAAATGGGTTATTTTAAGTTATGAGCCAGCCAGAGAAGAGCCTAGCTGTAAGGCGTAGGTATTTGCAAATATATTTTTGAGTCTCACGAGTCGTTATTCTGGGAGGAAAAACACCTTACTACCTTATATCAATCTGAATGACTTGTGATATTGATCATTATCTATTGGTGTCCTTCTGCCTTTTATGTTTTCAGAATGCATCAGCTGTTTGGAAACTATAAGCAAATAGATGTTGCTGACAGAAGAGATTACTTGGTTAAGTTTTACTTCTGGTGATGTTAGTATTTGGATCAGTAGACTGGATGAGTAAAATAGGTTGTTCTTCTCAGTGTGAATGGAACTCTTCCAATCTTTTAGAGACCTGAATTAGACAAAAGGCTAAGGAAAAGAGAAGTTTTTCTCTTGGCCCTTTGTAACCCGAGACACTGGCTTTCTCCTGCCTTTGGACTCAGACTTGAATGACTGGCTCTCTTGCTTTTCATAGTTTTAGAATTGGAGGACTGTAGCTATTCCTTTTACTTGGGGGTTTCAGACTGCTGGTGGCAGATCTCAGACCCCCTCGGTATAGACATATATTCACTGGTTTTGTTTCTGCAGAGAACTCACACTCATACCCTCCTTCAGCCACACAGAACATCCTAAATGGATTGTCATTTGAGCTAAGGCAGGGGCATCAAGCAGGAATCCAGCTTTGTTATGCCAATGAGATAACATTCTAAAGAGCATCCAAGGATGTTCCTACCAGATCCTAAAGTACAGTTTAAATTTTACAGTGTCAGCAGATGGCTTGTATTACAAAAGCACAGTTCCCTCTGCAGCCCTGATTCCCCAATGGAGGGTCTGTTGGACTCAGGCTCAATGAAAAGAATGCTTGAACAGAGGCCCACTACAGGTCAGTGGGGGGAGGGTGGTGCTTAGATTCAGGTGCACTGAAGAAGGTACTGGGATCACTCAGGTTCGTTGTGCTCATGTCTGTACCTCTCAGGTTTGAGACAAATGGCCTTAACGTTTCTGGTCATCTGTTAGAGACTGTAGAACAAAATAGACCTTCACATCTAAACATCCAAAAGAGCTTGATGTCCCTGCTTTAGAACTGTGACAGGTTGTTTCCAAAACACCCACAGAGGCATGACCACTCTGGAGTACCTCAGAACCAAGCTGCTTCATACGAAGCGGTTGCTTTACTTCTCCCGGCAGGTCTCTGACGCCTCTGTACATTAAAGCATAACGAAGGTACGACCCTGGATGGACCACAGAGAGGGTGCAACTTCTGCCTGCCTCTGTTTGGAATGCAGCCGCAACACTGTGTTGGACCCCAGTGGAGAGACCACAGGGACGGCCAACTTCAGCTGTGAGTGGATGAGTCTCCGTCCTTCCATTCTGTCAGCATAAGATGTCTTTGAGCAGATACACTTCCTTGTGCCCTGTTCAAGTTCTTGATCCCAAGAATCATGGGTATAACACACAGCGTCTCACACTTCTGGTCATTTCGGTTGTAAGCTGGGTAATTTTTCAACGATGTTGGACAAATCTCATGCTCTACCCAGTAATTCAACAAGGTTGTATTGTTGAATTTGTCGTGGTGATCAAGGTACTCTGCTAGACCAGTAGAGTAAAAAAGAGCTCCTCCCCTCTTTCCTGTCCTCTGGCTCCTCCCAGCTCAACATTGTGTGTAGTTGCTTTATTTTGGCCTGTTTACATAAGAGTTGAGACAGGATGCTTAGAATGAGTATCACAAAAGGAGTAGGAAAAAAAAAAAAAAGAGAGTCTTTGCTCATGAAAAGTCCATATTCTAGCATAGGAAATTGAATATACAAGTTATAAAAAAAAAAATAGCTGGGAATATGTGGTAAAAAAGATGGTGGTGAGCAAGTGCTGTCAGAGAGACAGATCTGGGAAGAGACCCTCCTGACCAAGAGCAGGGATTGTCCCTCAGCAACAAGGCACCGAGCTCACAGCAAAGACTGGAAACTTCTCCTACTACTGGAAGTATATACAATTTGAAGATTGAAAAAAAAAATGAGTAGCAGATGCTCGGAAAGGAGCGATGAGTACGAGAAAATTATACAACAAAATGTTGTCTATGTAATCCTGGAAGGATGTTAATAACGGTAGCTATCTAACAATCACAGGACACACTCCGAACACCAGTTCTGTAGCGGAAAGCCACCCGCAGGGGCCTTTTTAAAAACTCTCCTTTATTTGGGGTGTTTAGGCCTCTACCTCCCTTCCACCAGTGCCCCAACCTTAAGTAAGAGAGAGGAAAGGTTAGTGGGGAGAGGGGACCCAGACCCTTTTACTTCTCCCTGGCTACTTAGGGTCAAGGTGTTCTTTTAGGGGTCTATACCAGTCTCTGTCAACAGCAGACACAGCTAGCAGTCTCCTTCACACCGCTGCAACCCCAAGTATTTCTCTCTGTCTGCTCCAAACTGCCACACCGCCTCTGGTCTCTGGTCTCTCCAAAGTGCTGCATGTCACACACCAACACCAAACGTGACACAGATTCCAACCCAGTTGCTTTCTCAGCCTCCTTTTTATAGAGTCCTAGACCATGCCCCTCTCCGTGCGGCACATGGAAGGCCGTTACCAGCACACAAGCAAAACCAAATTTGTTGTGACCTGCACTTGCAAAGAGCAACAGAAATTGTGATGTTAATTGCTCTCTTCCATTTTCAGCTTTAGTAGTTATGGGTAATTGCCACTCCCTAGGGAATCATGGGAATGTTAGGTAGATTGTCCTCCCTATCTATATTAAACCGTTTGTAACAAGTGACTATGAGGACCTGGCAAGCAAATAAATTTATGGCCTTAATTTTGTTGCTTGGACTGAGTGCATGTGTTCCAAACTGTTTCTTAATTGCTATGACCTTGCATACTGGTGAAAGCCTGGAAATTTATGAATTGTTACATAAGATCTACTGACAGATAAACTCTTATCTGAAGAAGAGGCTGGCTTTCCATTTTATCCTTTCCATATATGCTTGCATTTGTATTTGGGGAAATATCAAGCAACTCGAAACCCTGTGTTAACACAGAGCTTCAAATAAGCTACAAACTGGATAAGAGCTTCCCAAAACTCATACATAGCTCACTCCCTTAGGAAGAAGAAAGGATGCTGAGTTTCCTTTAAGATCCTGCTTCAAGCACAGCTTTTGAATAACAAACACCAAATGAGAGGAAAGTAATAATTTAGAGCAAACCTCTGAATAACATGGATACTAATTATTTCCTAGCAGACCCAGATTTATCTATCCCATCCCATTTCCAAATATCCTACAAACATGTTTCTGGTTCTCGGTGACCACCGTGGTTATTTTGAACCTTTATGATAACAAAAAGTTAGCCAAGAAAGTGTTTGAAACTGTTCAAACTGTGATTAACAAGATTTTTACTATTTGATATTACCCAAATCTGTCTATAATCTCATTTTCTGCCAAGATCATGTAAGTCCTCTAGTAATACTAATTTTTTAAAAAAGTAGTTTTTAAGAATTTAGAACCTAAGTAGGAAAAAGCTTTAAACTAGACCCCAGATAATCTTAATGGTCCTTAGTTAAAACAAACAGACAAACAGAAACCAATCAACCAAACACACAACAACAACAACAAAAACAGAGCTGGGTACGGTGGTGCTTGCCTGTAATCCCAGCACTCAGGGAAGCAGAGGCAGATGGAGAGTTTGAGGGCTCCCTGGTCTACAAAGCAAGTCCAGGACAGCCAAGGCTGCACAAAGAAACTGTGTCTAGAAAAACCAAAACCAACGAACCAACCAAAAAAACCCAAAAGATTTGCCAACTACAGATGACAAGGTTAGTATAACACACCAATACGCATTGGAAACTGTAACAGTCCTTAAGTAGTTTCTGTATAGAAGTGGTGACATTTGTATAAGTTGCCTGGACTTAGGACTTCCAGAATTCCTCCAAGGTACAGTGTCTCTCCAAACGTCCTTCAACTCATTATCATCATCACCACTTTATTTATTATGGTTGCTTTTAGGCATTCAAGTAGGAAAAGATTCATACGATCCAAAGTTAGGAACCCTGTGCAGGCTAATATGTAAGTACAGGAAACAGCATTTAAGCCAAGTGCTTCCAGCTCTGGTTACTGAATAGAACCATTGTTTTCCATCCAAGTGTCACATTGTAGCTACCTACAGATTTTAAAAATTGCTGTAGAAATCTAGGCCCTTTTCTTGAGTTTCTCATCCAGTGTTATATATATCCATATATAATGGTATTTATATAATATTATATATATAAAATGCATTAATGCATATATTTCTATAGTGCCAATATTCTTTAAAGAAAAAGGTCCTGAAGTCTTAGGTATAATTGAGTAAAATTTAAAGTTTTCATTCCTTCTCTGAGAAGTCATTTGTAAAAGGCAAGACTTATATTGGATTTTGGAACAAGGTAGACTTGGGTAAAAGTGTAAATTCCAGAACTCGCAATTGAAACTTGAAAAAAATTACTTACTTTCAATGAGCCCCAGATTTTCAATAAACTTTGAGGGTCATAGTTTCCTAACTGAATGGTGTGACTATGACATCAGATAATCCATGTTTCCCATGGTGCCTTTCTTAGTAAACACATAATATAGAGTAGTTGTGATAACTTGTGCCTGAGAGAGTAATACAAGAGCCTACCTATCTAAGCCAGGAGAACCCCAAAATTACCAAACCTGGTTATTACCACAAAAGCTTCTGGAAATCAATGATTAGCTACTTTGGGGACTGAAAGACATAGAAAAACAGAATGAGTCTTCTTCAGTATGAAGAGAGGTGTCTGAGAAGAGTGTTTTTCCGAAAGAAAGATGCAATCATGAATACTAACTAATGACCATCTTCTGGAAGAAAGATTGCTGTTGCTCTCAGCTTTCACCCTGGTAATGACTGGGTTTTCTTGGTTAGTCAGGTTTCTGTTACTGTAACAAATGCTTTATGGATATGGTAAGGAAGATGTAAAGTTTTCTCAGGCTCAGAGTTTTAAGGGTTTAGTCCATGATCAAGGGCCTCCATTGCCTTTGGGTATGCAATGAGGGACATTATGGTGGCACAGCGTAATAGAAGTCTGGGAATACAACCATGGTCTTTGGAAGAGCAGCCAGTACTAGTGCGTCTCTTTAACCCCCATACCTGTTTCTTGCCTGGACTTCTGTTCCTGTATCCTGTCCACTTCCCTCTTGTTTTTGTCTATTAACCCAGGTTCAGTGGTGATTTCTCCTCATCTCTTAAGCTTAGATTCTCATATTTAATAATTAAAATGTATGTATTATATTATTTTGTGAATGTTAGTGCTGCCTTCCCAAATTATTTTCTTTTTTTATTATTATTATCATTTATTACAATTTATTCAATGTGTATCCCGGCTGTGGACTCCTTACTCCTCTGCTCCCAATCCCACCCTCCCTCCATCTTCTTCCCCTATGCCCCTCTCTTAGTTCACTGATAGGGGAGGTCCTCCTCCCCTTCCATCTGACCCTAGCCTATCAGGTCTCATCAGGAATGTTTATATTGTCTTCCTCTGTGGCCTGATAAGGCTGCACCCCCAGGGTGAGATGATCAAAAGCCAGCCACTGAGTTTATGTCAGAGACAGCCCCTGTTCCCCTTATTAGGAAACCCACTTGGACACTGAGCTGCCATGGGCTACATCTGAGCAGGGGTTGTAGGTTATCTCTATGCATGGTCCTTGGTTGGAGTATCAGTCTCAGAAAAGACCCCTGGGCCCAGATGTTTTGGTTCTGTTGCTCTCCTTGTGGAGCTCCTGTCCCCTCCAGGTCTTTCATCTCCCCTTTCTTTCATAGGATTCCCTGCACTCTGCCCAAAGTTTGGCTATGAGTCTCAGCATCTGCTTTGATACCCTGCTGAGCAGAGTCTTTAAGAGGTCCTCTATGATAGGCTCCTGTCCTGTTCCCTGTCTTCTCCTGCTTCCAATGTCTATCGTGTTTGCCTTTCTGAACCAAATTATTTTCAAATTTTCAGAGGCAAAAGATACTTTTCTTAACCTGCATTTGCATCTTTTCCCTCAGAGCCCAAAGACCCAGGTGTAAAGGGTGACCTCATAAAGGCCAACTGAGTGCCAGGAAGCATCATCTACATGTGAAAGAGGTAGGCAGGGAGGCATCTTTAGTGGCTAGAATGCTATCAACTTAAGTTCAGTTTTACCATGTGTTCTTTGCTCTCCAACAGAGGCATACAAAACACGCAGATTATTTTAACCTTTTATGGACTATCTTTGTTGATCCATTTACGTTTCTTTTTCTTCTTCTTAAATAGTTGCTTGAAGCTTTTCAACAAGTAAAGTGAGGATAGCAATATATATTTTAAAAGTTCTTTTGTAGATTCTAGTGTACAGCTAAGATTAGGACCATTATTGGATATCAATCATGTAAAGTATGATAAAGAAAGCTCCCAGATTAAGGGCTGGGGAGATGGCTCAGAGGGAAAGAGCATTTACTCCTTAAGCATGAAGACCTGAGTTCAAGTCCTTAGTACCCTTGTAGATGTCAGGCACATGTCAAAATCCCCAGCACCTACATAAAAGATCAGCAGGGCCACAAGTGCTTTTAATGCCAACACAGTGGGTGGGAGACAGCTGGATCTAGGGCCTTACTGACAAATGATTCTAGTAAAATAATAATAATAAATAATAGTAATAATAATAATTATTACGAGGTTCAGAGTCAGTGAAAGACCTTATTTTCAAGAAAGTAAGTTGGTGAATTATAAAGTCTCCTCCTCTGTCCTCTTCATGCACATACATACACTATGCACAATACACACAGAGAGACACAAATATGCAGACAAGCATGTGTATGCACACACACACCACATGTAAACACACTACATACACACACACACACACACACACACACACACACACACACACAAAGAACCCGAGGTTTAAAACAGCTAATAAATAAATATCAAGATCTGGAGTTTTTTAATAGTCTGTACCAACCTGTAGCCTCCTTTCTGATTCTGATCACTTCTTTCCTAGCTAGTGAAGGCTTACTCTACAGTGGACTGGGAGCTGGAGCTTAAGAACAATCATATAAAAGAAATGACCCTCCTTGCTACAGCAAGTTATGCATAGTCATTGTTCCTCTTGATTACCCATACTCCTAAATGGTGTCTATTATTTAAATCCTGAATGGGATGTCACTTCTCTGCATCTTTAGTACTCCAACATTAGTCGTGCTTTCTTAAATGCTCTGTTATGTTTTCACAGCCCCCACAATACACAGAATTTTGAGTGTTTATTTGCTTAATATGCTTCCTTTTTCTCCTCATATCTTTAGATTTTGAGTTCAGTGATGGAACAGACTACACAGCCTCTGCTTTACTTGCTGTAAAGTGGACACCCATCACAATGGGTGTCTTAGGGACTTAGTAAATTCTTGGTGAAAGAGTGGAAATCACAGTACCGGTTCCTGGTGAGTATTTATGGGAGTTGGGGAGTTGCAGAATCCCATGACTTCCTGAAGAACATTCTGTGAACCATGACATTGAGTGAAGGGATTCTACAAGCCATTAAATGTAGACAGTGATGCTCATATATGGTACATTCATAAGAACCACTTAGATGTTTTATTGGAGGAACAAATGTGCATGGCTTAAGTCCAGGATACTCAGCATTCATATTATGATGACAGAAATAGGAGTAACTTAGCCAGTTGACTCTGATGCCCTCAGCAATGTCATGTGCTTACAATCTATTTCTTTAAATAATCTTTGACATTACTTTCAGAAGCCCTGTCCCATCTGGAGCAAAGAGCCTTTGTGCTCTGTGTTAAAATTACAATGGAGAGGTTAAAAGTTTTCTCTGGAGAAAAGATAGGTTATTTTAAACAACACCTCTACAAATTAAGGCTCTCCGGTACTAGCTACCCTTTTAGTTAATGGGGCTCATGATGTAACCTCTGTTAGCTACAGTAATGATCATCCTGGCAAGATATGCCCACTGTTGCAATACTGGCACAAATGTTATAAAGGTAATCACCTACCTGCTGATTTGATTTAAAGCCCCCTCCCCAAAATAGAACCCATGCCTTCCTGTTTCTGTGCAGAAAACAAAAACCAAAAACCAAACTAAACTAAAACTGACAACAAAAACCCTGTAGTTAGAGAGGTCATAGGTCCTAAAAGAGAATCTACTATTGTTATTCTGCTAAGTGAACCTACTATTAAGCCAAGTCCCAGTGACTTATTATTATGCCCATAGATTATTAGCACATCTCTCAATCCTCATCAGAGAAGATTCTTTTTTACAAAAAATGATGATAAACAGGGTCCCTGCACTTTCAGGATTCAGGGAATAAGATACTGTAGAGTGTACATCCCAAAATGGGATGTCTCTATCATACCCCTGTAAATGTAACTTTTATTTGCCTCTGTAATTGTAGTCTTAGAAGATTATTGTAGAGAGACTAACTTGTGTATTGTATGATGTAACACCTGTCAATTAAAAAACGCTATGGTCAATAGAAAAGGGTAAAATAGAAGGTGGGACATCTGGCAGGCAAAAAGTGTTCTGAGATAAAGCCAGGCATGAGAGATTAGCCCAGGAAGATGTGAGGTGGACAGACACATGGTACCTGAGCAGAGGTAACCAGTCATGTGGCCAAATATATATTAGTATAAAAGAGTTATTTTAAATTATGAGCTAGTCAGAAAAGGGTCTAGCTATATGGCCTAGATATTTGTAAATATATTTTGAGTCTCATGAGTCATTATTCCTGAAGCTTGGGGCTAGAGGAAAACTACAAACCCTACCACAGCTTACTGCCTCTGTCTGCTAATTTACAGCTAGTCCTGGAAGCTTCTAGCCTTTGTACAGCCTAATCTAGGCCTAAAATGTTTTCAGCCTTTGAGACTTACTGCTGAATAAGCTCACCCTTTCTAGTTCTTTCTGTGCTCTGGCTGGCTGGTGCAACTCATCTGTTCTGGCCCAAACTTTTCTCCAAGCTGACTGGTTGAAACTGGCTTCTTCTAGCTTCTGACTGAATTGCTCTTGGCCTCAAACTAACTCTAGCCATCTGTTCTAATCTTTTGGCTCCTTCTCATTCTCTGGTTCTTTCTTTCTTCACCTCTCTAGCTTGTCCTCTCTCCAACCTGTCTCTGTAAAACTTTCCTGGTAAAACTGCCTCCCCTCTCTCTCCCTCTGTACTACTCTCAAGTAGACTCTCTTTCCTATGCTGTTCTTGAAAAAGTTGGGCATATCCTAGTCTTTCAGTTCTTTGATTCTCACTCTGTCTGTCCCTCAATTGAGTATTATTGTTTGGGATTAAATGTGTGTACTAAGGGTGTGCCTGCATCCCAGTCAGAGCACACGGAGGTAGAAGGTCTTTGGATGTGATTAGAGCAGCCATGTTGCCAGATTAAAATTCCTCTATACATACCCCCTTCTCCCAAGGCTTGGGGACCATTGCAGATGAGGGGGTAGAGAGAGCCAGCGGCAGTTTATGACTACAACAAAACAATGGTGTTTGTACACCACAACAAAGTTCCACATGGTAACCCACATCATACACAAGACCTGTGTAAGAAACATGGGCATTAAATTCCATCCCTGCTTGCAGTGGAGAGAGAAGAGTTAGTTTTCTTTAAGGGTGTGGCTCTTCGTAGACTGCCCATGCTCTAGTGGATAGCCATCATTCCAAGAATAGATGGCAGCACAAATTGGACTGGGTGGGTTTTTAAAAAGAAGAAAAAGTGGTGTTAAACATCGCTTGAGGGGTTGACCACTGGCTTTAGTGATGTGGACACCATTGGTGGAGAACCGTTTTGACACAAAGAGAGGCAAACCTTGATACAGGGGGAATCAGAGAGAATGAGAAAACAAATTTTGGAGACATGGGTCTCCAAAACTGTACAGAAGAAGTGCTGTAAGGAAAAAGGTAGCCAGGTATGGCAGACCAAACCTGTAAGCCCCGTACTAAGGAGACTAAAGGTAGGAAGATCAGATTTCTAAGCCATCCTGGGCTACACAGAGAATTCCAGGCCAGTCTAGGCTACAAAATAACACCTGGGCTCAAGATAGTAACAAAAGTAAATAAGTAAGTAAGTTAGTAAGTAAGTAAATAAATAAATAAATAAATAAATAAATAAATAAATAAATAAATAAGCAAATAAATAAATAGAACTTGTAGCTGGAGGACAAAAATTGTGAAATATGTTTCTGTTTGTGTGCTGATAAAATGATCAAAGGGGGGGGGAAATGACAAGAGAGGGAAAGGAGCAATGTTTTTGAATGTTTGAAAGAACCTGGGAGTTAATGAACATGTGTAGAATTTAGATGTGGAAGGAACACAGAAAGTTCATTTCTGGCAACAGGATAGAAGGCATCCTCCATGAGCCCAGATGCTGGTGGGTGGGTGGAGGTGGAAGGAGAGGTGGAGGTGGGAACTTGTGGCAGTTCTCTTCAGATTTTTTTCTCAGGGACACAGCAATCAGGGTCAACTGCTGAGACTGAAGATGGGGAGGAAGTGTGGGAAGATTTATGAGAAAGCAGCACAATCAGAATTGTTGTCCAGGAGGATAGAATAGTGTGTGGCCTAGGGAAATATACCTGGACAGCTGGGCAGCATGAAGAGCATGCTCCAAGTTAGCCATCCCCATTTCATGAATTTGAAGGCAACCAGTTAGCATAGATAAGTATTTTCTTTCTCCATTCAGATGAATGCATCCAGCCCAAGAGCAACATTTTTACAAATGAGGATAGTACAATTAATTGTATGCTCACGTGTAACAACCAGCTGCTAAATTCATTAAGAAATGATACAAAGTCTTCTTCGTTTAGCATGGCTGGAGAGCGAAGGAGTCTTGTTAACTGAATATTTTACATGACTTAAGCTTTTATATTGCTAACTACTTTAAAAATAGATGATTTTTTTTTTTTTTGCTGTTAAGAAAAAAAAAAAAGCTAAACAAACAATCCTGAGTAGCACATGAAAACACTTGGTTAATAGTGTCCAAATATTCAATGTTCTGCATTAGTATGAAAAATAATGATCATGGTACATCCTGGGGAAAGCTAGTTATTTGACTTTGTGGTGGCTTAGGATCTAATTTTCAAGAGGGGCTGGGGTCACAGCTCAGTCTGTAAAGTGCTTGCTGTGTAAATTCAAGGAACTGAGTTTGACATTCAAGAACCACTAGTCGAGTCTGTTTATAATTTCCATGTCTCAGTGCTGGAGAGGCAGAAACAGGCAGATCCCTGGAGCTCACTGGCCGTCCTGGACTAACTGATGAACTTCTGGTTCTAGGGAGAGGAGAACAACAGAACACCTCCCCTAAACCACAAGGTTGACTTTTGCACACCACAGATAAGGAGACATAGGCAGCAGTGCACACACAAACACACACATGCACGCCTCCCCCAACGAGTTTTTCAAAGGATATGAAAGTGACAAGAGGAGTCACTAATGGTAATAATGTCTTCAGCGAAATCCATCCATCAGGTCTTAGTTGTGCCCGTGATAGCATTAGAGTGACACATTATCTCAGTAAGTCTATCTGCTCTTTAGTTACTTTCAGTTGCCTTTATCGGGCACAGTGAGGCCATAAACAGTGAGAATGCACTTCTGCGTCTTAATGATGCTTTTGCCAGCGCAGCGTCACCAAGACCATGAGCACCAGCGCTGTGATTGCTCAAGTCCAACATTCGTCTCCTGGCCACTTGTGTTTTCTCCTAGTTCAAATTCTTCTAATGCTCATGAATCTTCCCTGCGCTATGATAGAAGCAACATATCTTCATTGACTGTGATTTGGAAAACATGAAAGAGCATAACAAAAATTCAAGTTATAATTTCACTATTCAGAGATAAACACAGTTAATGTTTTTTGACGAACTTCAGTCTAATATTTTAATTCTGTCTTAGCTTTAGAAAGTTTTTGGCAAATGGTAAATTATTCACACCTCTTTCAGCTGAGTATTTTATTGTTAGATTCTCTCATCACAAGACTTCAAAAACACACCATAAAGTAACTTGTCATATGAACGTTATCCTCATTACTGGACATCTAAGATGTTGAGACCACCATGCGGAGATTCCTCTAACGAAAGTCTATCTTTTTTTGTAGTAGTGTTCGCTTTCTTAAGCTACCTTCCTAGGGATGGAATCACAGAGCAAAAGAGAGTTTTTAAGTTAGTGTGTTCTGTGGCTCCCTGTACCCTTCAATTTCTGCACCACCTCACTGTGACCTGAACTCCTCTGACAAAGCTCAGCTTCACCTCAATCCTTCCCCCTTTGTTTTCTGACGCTTCCCATGGACAGCTCCAGCTCTCAGCCTTTCCTGACCCTTTGTACAGGTGACTGTGTACTGGCTGCAAGAGCATACACTGTAGTGTTGTCTGCCTTGTTTTCTGTGTGAAATCTCTCTCTCTCTCTCTCTCTCTCTCTCTCTCTCTATATATATATATATATATATATATATATTTCCCCCCCCCCCGCTTTCGATTTGGTTTTCTGTTTTGCTGTTCTTCGGTATGCCCAGCAGGCAACCTCTTTCCCTTGTTGAACCTGGCATGTTGTTCCCACTCCACTCCCCGTCCCTTCAGACTGGTCGCCAGAGAGGGAAAGCAGGTGGGAACAGCAGAGGGATAAGAGGCCTCAGGCAGCTGTAAGTGCAATGAGAACAGGCTCTCAGGATGTAGGCCTCACTGAGCAGTTTGTTTAATTGGGGGGGGGGACAAAGGCAATTAAACCTTTGGGGAACGGGTAGAGGCTTTGGGGGGTGAGTGTACATCATTGGCTGGGGCTAAGGAGCTGGAGTGGCTTATTTGCATGAAGAGGAATTCCAGGTGCTTGCTGGCCGTGACCTTTTAAGGAGAAAGGAAGTTTATCTTGGCTGAGACTATTTAACCTCCTCTTGTGTGGGCAAAGGAGGGGGGGTGCAGGACTGCATGCACCAGGACATGCAGGCCTGGGGCTGTAAGAGGAATTTTAATTCAGAATGTGGCTGCTCCAGCAAGAGATCACAGCAAGATCTTCTAGGTCTGTGTGATCCAGCTGGAATGCAAACACGCCTTTTATCCAGGAGACAGAGGCAAGCAGATCCGAGTTCAAGGCTGCCTGGTATGGAGCAAGTTTCAGGCATCTTGGTACACATTTAAACCCAAACAATGAAGGTGAAGTTAGTCTGTAAAAGAAGGCACCCATGTTTGGAGGTGAGTGGCAGAAAAACCTGACAGATCAGAGAAAGATTTGACAGAATAGGATATGCCCAACTCTCACGAGAAGAGAAAGAAAAGATAAACTACATAGTGAGCAATGCAGAGAAAAAGAGAGGAGGCAGTTTTACAGGGACAGTAACAGAGAGACAGGTTGCAAATAACACAAGTGATGATGGAACAAACCAGAGAATGAGAAGGAACCTCGAGATTAGAACAGATTGCTGGAGTTAGTTGAAGGCCAAGCAGAGCAATTTAGGGGCCGAGACAGAAGCCAGATTGAATAAGTCAGCTGGGAGAGGAGACTGAGCCAGAACAGCTGAGTTGAACCAGCCAGCCCAGAGCTCAGAAAGAACAAGAAAGAGCGAGCTTATTAAACTCAGAAGCTGAAAACATTCTAGGTGTAGGTTAGATTGTAAGGAGGCTAGAAGCTTCCAGGACTAGGCCTAGGTTAGCAGAAGAAGGCGATAAGCCTCGGAGACAATCACCTAGATAATAATTGAAACAGAAGATAAGGTACTTTCACAGATTTCCAGGGTTGGACCCTACTTGACCCTGCCCTTACTCCAGACCAGCTTTTCCTGGTTTCATGGTACTCCAGCCCCACACGAGCAGAACAGAAGATTTATGTAACTTGGTGTAAAGATACATAAACACCTACAGACTTCTGCTCTTGGAAATGGCTCCTTTTAGCTGATCACCTGTGTACATGTTGGCTTATCTTTGTGAACAACGTCCAGGGTTGCTGTTCTAGTCTTCTCTGTTCTTTCTTTCAGTAGCTTGTCCCTAAATTCCCCTTAAAACAGGAGTGATCTAAGGATATTTTCCTTCACTTTTAACCCTTCCACCTTGTCTTCTCCTCTCTGCCACGCAGAAGCACTGGACATCTTTAGGGTTAAGGTTCCACATGATAGATGAGCAGAGTGCATGGCTCTCTCTTCTCGCTTGCATGTCTACTTCAGTAGATGTCAGACCACAAACTCAGCCAAAGACGGCTGTCTCCTTTGTGATGGTGAGACTTAGTTTCGGACTCCAAGACCCAATCAGCCTGTGAGGTCAGAAACAACCAATTTATGTGCTTTTTAGGTGTTGCCTTTCCTCCTGACAGGTCGTGTGTGGTGGGGAGGCTTGATGAGTGTGAGGAATAGTGACAATTTGCCCTTCTCCGTTAGGGGTCATCCCGGCCTGGCACTGAGGAGTCTGTTAACACTCTGTGACTTCGAGGAGGGTTTGCCGAGCCTTTGTGAGTCTTGTGTCACATAGATCTTCATCTTTCAGGTCCTCCTCTTTTACAACTACTTGGAAGTAATCTAGTTACTTTTCTGTCATTGATTTGGTTAATATCCATGTAGTTAAAAGGAAGATGTTATTTAGTACGATTTTAACATTTGAAATTTGTTTATACCTTCTTTGTGACTGATATATGACTGGCTTTACAGATGTCCCTTCTGCATTATAAAAAAAGTGTGCGCGCCTAAACTGTTGGAGATAATACTATATATGTATTAACCAGGTGAAAATTTAAATTATTTTACTATTTGTGCAACACATTAGATATGGGTAATTTTGTGTATGTTACTTTAAATGTTGCCATTAAACATGTCTATGTAACCAATGTACAACTTATGTTTTGAAATCTAATTTTAGCTTTCTCTTATGTATTTAAATTAAATACCATCATAGCATTGTTCCTATTATAGAGTAGCATCATTTTATGTATTTATCAGAGAAGTGCATTTCTCTACTTTTGTTTCAGTTTTTGGTCCTGAAACTAAATCTGGGAAAAACATTCCTGCAATCATATATTTTCTATGCTGTCTCAGAAAGGAATGTTAAGAAAATTCTAATTATGTGTCTCTTGTCAGTTACAGGTGATAATCTAAAATTTCTCGCAGTGGGAATATACAAAAACAAAGAAGAAACAAAATCTGAACCATGTCCCTTCAAGCCAATGACAAGCCGTGTCTAAACAGATGTGGCTCCCTGAAGACATTGTTACTTCAGTTTTAAAGTCTGTTCATACTTTTTTCATCCATCTATCTATCCAGTCATTTATTAATTTAACATGTTGTGAAGGTTTATTATGCAGTAGTCCCGAGGGCACAAAAATGCCTATGATGAATTGTTTCCTGGAACGAAAGTAGGAAGTCTTGAAAGGAAGAAAGAGAAACATGAAGAAAAGCTTCTACTCTGATCTCTACAGTGACAAATGACAGCAGCACATGCCAGCTACTCTGAAAGGAGAAAAATGTCCTTCTGCAACATCTTCTCCTTTGAGGCTCATCTTCAGATGACTAAAACTTCCTAGATGAATGGGCATTTGAGTTGAGGCCTTTAAAGTGATTTGGCATGAGGTAGGTGTGCCAGAGAAGCTTTTTGAGTAGCGAAAAGTGGTATTTCTAAACATTCCAAACAGGAAAGATTAGATGTCAGGAGTTCCATTCCTAAGCAGTTCTTAGCAAGGCTGGAGCATAAGTCTTTGGAATGAGTCATCAAATGCCACCTATTACGGGAGCTACCTGTCTTTGCAGGAGGTATGTATCAAGGGTTCACTAGACCAATTAATTTAAAAAGAACACAGTTTGATGATTGGGGAGCAGGGGTCAGGGAGCTGGTATCATAAAGTTTCTGCTATTCCTAGAACGGTGTCACTCAACACCCACCAAGTTGGCAACTGTGAGCCGGAATGCAGAAATATCCGTGTCTGTGCAAGATTCTCTGCTTGCAGGAAGAAAGTTGTTGGGAGATAATGCCTTCTGCCCTCCCACTTTCTGCTCTTTGAGTTGTGACACTTGACTGATGGAGCCGATTTCACACCCAAAACATAGCTGTCAGGGTCTGGGACATGTGCTTTTTTTAGTTTTGCGGGCTTTTCTGTAAACAACAAGAGTACACATGGAGAACATGGTAGTGGGTGCTGGGTGTACATAAAGCTCCAGGCATACCTGGAGAAGATGAGATGGAAGAATGAGAGTCCGAGGAAAGGGATATTTGATGGAAGAAAGACAAAAGCACATAGGAATTTGAGAGCAGTTTCTAGGATGGCTGGAGCCGGGAAGCAACAGGTTTTGAACCAAGAGGGAAGTACATGGAGATGATGAGTATGCACTGGGGAGGGGTCATAGGGGAAGAATGGTAGACGTATAGACACATTCGCTAAGAGCTCATTGCATTAATTAAGCTAAGTGTTGTTAGTGTTTGAACTAAGAGAACGGTGGTGGACATGCAGAAGTCATTCTGGGGGGGAGAATCACATTCACTTTTCAAGACATAATGTTCCTTTTTCATGGTGATTCTTCTCTCTGGACCATCTCCTTCTTCTAGATCTTTTTTTTAAGGCAAGGCTTGTAGGATGTATTATTCAAGTAAGTCAGCGTGATTCTTCACATACTAGGAGCTGCAGCACTTGTGGGCAGCGTTGCTTCTGTCCTCATTTCTTACAGTCGGTGTGTTCAGTTAGGAAGACAACTTACACAGCAGGGCTTCTGTTTCCTGTCTTCTTCATGCAGCATTTTCTGAGGTCCGCAGAGTTCGTGATACATTTCCTGAAGTCTCCGGATCAAAACGTAAAGTTTCAAAGGTTGACTGTCTCAGAAACAAATTACGGGTGACTCTTACGCAGCGGTTACACGAAAGGTTTGTAAAAAGAAGGTGCTCACATGGAACACTCACTCCATTTGTTATGGAGTCAGGAGACGGCACAGTCCCCAGTTGGCTCCTGTGAGAAAAATCTGGCAGGCCAGAGACAACTGGTATGCTCAAGGAGGCTGAACTGGAGGAGTATGCATGACTCACCTCAGGGGAATCTCAGCGGAGGAATCCTGGGCAATGTAGCTCTTTCTAAGAATTTACAGAGGAGCTCCTCAGAGTCAAGGGTGGTAAGAGAGTGTTGGGCTGTTTTATGACAAGACTAGTTATGTGAGAATTTACTGTAGCCTCTTCACAGCTCTCTTCTGTCCTTTCAACACCCCTTGACCTTGGAAAAAGGACCGGGATGGGTTTAGCAAAAGGGAGAAAGGAAAGTACAAGGAATGAGAACTCATCCCCTCTTTGCTACTCTCCTGTCTTCCTCCTGTTTGGTGAAACTCAGTGTGGCCTGAGGATGCTGAATCTGAGCATGCTTCCATAGACAGTGAACTGCCGCCCGCCTAACTCAGCACCTAAACTAACCGGAAGCCTAATCTAGGGGCTTTGTAAGAAGTGACTATCAGTTGACTGTAGCATCTGGGCTCCAGTCACTCACAGGCAACCAACTGATCAGACTGTGTTCCAATGAGGTGAGCTGTGACCTGAAACCACTCAAGCTGTCACTGCACTTCATTTCTGTATTCTGTACTCATCTCCACTTTCTTTCCATGGATGCTATCTGACTGTGACAAACCAGAGTGCTTTGAGCTGGTTCTGGGTCATAGAGATGGCCTGATTTGAGCATGCTGAATAAAAGCCACTTAAGATCTCTCAACGTGTTGTAACTGTCCTTACCATTACCTGTCTCCAATCTTGGAAGGGAAAGGAGCTGGCTTAATTTCAAATCATGCCTAAAGTTTTAATTTGTGCATATAATTGGGTCATCTTAATTTTGAATTTGAGTATTTGGGCAGTTTGAATGGTGGTTTGAGGCTCATACCCCATCAGTTATCTTTGTTTATGTGCTGGCTACATTTCCTCATTCCCATAGGGTTAGCTGGTGCAGCTCTGGGCAGAAAAGACAAAGACAACTTAATTGTAACATAAAAAAAATTTCTGTCACATCCTAGCTGGCTGGCTTTTTAGAACATACATAACTCCTACAAACCCTGATTTCACAATCTGTAAAATGTGACAGATAATGTATATGCTCTTTTCTTTCACACATTTTGGTGGGAGTTTAAATAGGTCAGCATACTTGAAAAGTTCCCCAAAATCCACTGGGCACTCAATATCCATTAAATGCTTCATGATTGAAGTGCCTTTATCAGGCAGTGTTTTGAAAACTTTCAACATCTTTCTTCTGAATGGACTAAGTCACCCTCAACCCACAACCAGATAAGACTAACTATAGTAAATAAATATATAACTAGATAGATAGATAGATAGATAGATAGATAGATAGATAGATAGCGCCCATTCTGGGAGAATGTCTTCCACCATCCCCTAAGAGCCCATTCCTTTTTCTGACAAGGCCAGGAAAACCTGTTCTGCCTAAGTGTTCCTAACGTTTTAGCTCTACTTATAAAAGCTATCTTTAAGGGTGTCACATTAATGAAAGTTTTTTTTTTCTTCCCCTTTCCATCATTTATTCATCCCCTTCTTCGACATAAGCGTTCAGTTGGTTGCCTGGAAACTGAAGGGAGATGAGGGAGGCTGTAAATTGCTAAGCTCTTTTACAGTGACGAAGAGCACATAGGGAAAAAGACTGACTGAGAAACTCTCCATTTGCCTCATGGAAAAGCTAGAAAGGCAGAAGAGAGTGTGAAAAACTGACGGGGAACCATCTCATGGATGGCCTCATCAGCGATTTAGGGATGGGAAGTCCCTGGCCGAACCTCTAATTCAAAATGCTTCTAGCAGTGCTTGTGTGAGGTGGACACCTGAACTGTTGCCTAGAAGACCAAAGACAGAAGCATTTGTGAAAGAAAATGGATGATGGAAATGAAGACGAGAGATGCCTAAATTGCTAGAGGAAGCCTTTTACCCTCCCTGTCTCTTCAGAGGGTTTCCCATTTAGATATTAAGCTTTCTGAACTCGTGGTACTGGTTTCAACCGTTTCTGACGCCACTCTGATGTCTCCTGCTTTTTCTCTTGTGAGGGGTTTAATCTGAAACAAACAAACAAAATGTACAAAGCACCCTTCTCTTTACCTCACGGAAGGATATACTTCAAAATGAGCCTGGTATTGAGGCAAGTAAGGGGCGTGGTACTACCACTCTGAAAAGCCAGGTTAGGACCTCAAAGCAACGAAGGCTGCTTCCTGGATTGCTTCACCTAGCTTTCTTCCTTTTTCTTTCTTTCTTTCTTTCTTTCTTTCTTTCTTTCTTTCTTTCTTTCTTTCTTTCTTTCTTTCTTT